>NC_143036.1:620000-920000 GCF_057628025.1 Oncorhynchus mykiss
GCTTTAAACTTCTTCACAACAGTATCTCGCACCTGCCTGGTGTGTTCCTTGTTCTTCATGATGCTCTCTGCGCTTTTAACGGACCTCTGAGACTATCACAGTGCAGGTGCATTTATACGAAGACTTGATTACACACAGGTGGATTGTATTTATCATCATTAGTCATTTAGGTCAACATTGGATCATTCAGAGATCCTCACTGAACTTCTGGAGAGAGTTTGCTGCACTGAAAGTAAAGGGGCTGAATAATTTTGCACGCCCAATTTTTCAGTTTTTGATTTGTTAAAAAAGTTTGAAATATCCAATAAATGTGGTTCCACTTCATGATTGTGTCCCACTTGTTGTTGATTCTTCACAAAAAAATACAGTTTTATATCTTTATGTTTGAAGCCTGAAATGTGGCAAAAGGTCGCAAAGTTCAAGGGGGCCGAATACTTTCGCAAGGCACTGTATGTGTATCTGTGTGTGTGTATCTCTGTATGTGTGTATATGTGTGTGTGTATCTCTGTGTGTGTGTGTGTGTGTGTATGTGTGTATATGTGTGTATATGTGTGTGTGTATCTCTGTATCTCTGTATTTTTATTTTTTTAATTTCACCTTTATTTAACCAGCAGGTTGAGAACAAGTTCTCATGAGGTAGTTGGATGGGCTATTTACAGATGGGCTATGTACAGGTGCAGTGATCGGAAAGCTGCTCTGACAGCTGGTGCTTAAAGCTAGTGAGGGAGATATGAGTCTCCAGCTTCAGTGATTTTTGCAGTTTGTTCCAGTCATTGGCAGCAGAGAACTGGAAGGAAAGGCGGCCAAAGGAAGTGTTGGCTTTGGGGGTGACCATTGAGATATACCTGCTGGAGCGTGTGCTATGGGTGGGTGCTGCTATGGTGACCTGTGAGCTGAGATAAGGCAGAGCTTTACCTAGCAAAGACTTATAGATGACTTGGAGCCAGTGGGTTTGGCGACGAGAGTGTAGCGAGGGCCAGCCAATAAGAGCATACAGGTCACAGTGGTGGGTAGTATATGGGGCATTGTTGACAAAACGGATGGCACTGTGATAGACTACATCCAGTTTGCTGAGTAGAGTGGTGGAGGCTATTTTGTAAATTACATCGCCGAAGTCAAGGATCGGTAGGATAGTCAGTTTTACGAGTGTATGTTTGGCAACATGAGTGTGTGTATGTGTGTGTGTCTCTCTCTCTCTCTTTCTCTGTGTGTCAGATCATTGAGGAGTCATCCTGGCAGAGGGGGAGAGAGGAGGGAGAGGGGAGAGGAGGGGGGCAGGAGGAGGATACGCGGCGTGTCGTTGGGCTGCAGCTCAACATTGAGATCTGAGTGGTGCCGGTACTGTTCCCCATAGAGGGGTGCTGGTGCTTAGTGGTGTCAGAACCCATGTGGTGCTGCAGGTTCCACCACCTCCACTTCCTCTTCATCTCAGACTGCACCTGGGGTAGGAGGAGAGGAGAGGGAGAGGGGTAGGGGGCGGAGGGGGGAGGGAGGCGAGGGGAGAGAGAGGAAATGGGAGGGGAGAGCCGGGGAGGGGGAGAGAGGAGGGAGAGGGGAGGAGGGCGAGGAGAGAGAGGAGGGAGAGGGGAGAGGAGGGGGAAGGGAGAGACAAGGAGGGGGAGAGGGGGAGGAGGGGGAAAGAGGGGGAGAGAGGAGGAAGAGGATAAATTGAACGAGAGGAGGAGGAGGAGGGGTGGGGATAAGAGATCGCTGTCAGTTATATTTATTAAGTATCTCATGATAAACTGTAGACCTCAATACTTACCTAGAGAGTTTTCATCTGCATTTTTCATAGCTGTCTATATACCACCACAAACCGATGCTGACACTGAACTCAATGAGTTGTATACGGCCATAAGCAAAGAGGAAAGTTCTCATCCAAAGGCAACTCGCCCTCCACTTGGCAAATCTGACCATAACTATCCTCCTTATTCCTGCTTACAAGCTCAAATTAAAGCCAGAAGCACCAGTGACTCTGTCAATAAGTAAGTTGTCAGACAAAGCAGATGCTAAGCTACAAGCCGGTTTTGCTAGCACAGACTGGAAAATGTTCCGGGATTCTTCAGATGGCATTGAGGAGTACAGCACATCAGTCACTGGCGTCATTAATAAGTGCATCGATGACGTCGTCCCTGACCGAGTCTGTAACACCAACATGTTTCAAGCAGACCACCATAGTCCCTGTCCCCAAAAACCCTCGGGGCGGCAGGGTAGCCTAGTGGTTAGAGCGTTGGACTAGTAACCGGAAGGTTGCAAGTTCAAACCCTCGTTCTGCCCCTGAACAGGCAGTTGACCCACTGTTCCTAGGCCGTCATTGAAAATAAGAATTAGTTCTTAACTGACTTGCCTGGTTAAATAAAGGAAAAATAAAATGACAAACCCGTAGCACTCACGTCCGTAGCCATGAAGTGCTTTGAAAGGTTGGTAATGTCTCACATTAACACCATTATCCCAGAAACCCTAGACCCACTCCAATTCACATACCGCCCCGACAGATCCACAGATGTTGCAATCTCTATTGCACTCCACACTGCCCTTTCCCATCTGGACAAAAGGAACAACTATGTGAGAATGCTATTCATTGATTACAGCTCAGCGTTCAACACCAGTGTCCTCAAAGCTCATCACTAAGCTATGGACCCTCATGAATGCATGGCCAAGTTTGCTGATGACACAACAGTGGTCATCAACAACGATGAGACAGCCTATAGGAAGGAGGTCAGAGACTTGGCTGTGTGGTGCCAGGACAACAACCTCTCCCTCAACGTGGTCAATACAAAGGAGATGATTGTGGACTACATGGAAAAGGAGGACCGAGCATGCCCCCATTCTCATCGACGAGGCTGCAGTGGAGCAGGTTGAGAGCTTCAAGTTCCTTGGTAACCACATCACCAACAAACTGACATGGTCCAAGCACACCAAGACAGTCATTAAGAGTGCCTATTCCCCCCCCAGCAGACAATATTTGACATGGGTCCTCAGATCCCCAAAAGGTTCTACAGCTGCACCATCAAGAGCATCCTGACTGGTTGCATCACTGCCTGGAATGGCAACTGCTCGGCCTCCGACCGCAAGGTACTACAGAGGGTAGTGCGTACGGCCCAGTATATCACTTGGGCCAAGCTTCCTGCCATCCAGGACCTCTATACCAGGCAGTGTCAGGAAGGTCTTAAAAATTGTCAAAGACTCCAGCCACCCTAGTCATAGACTGTTCACTCTGCTACCGCACGGCAAACAGTGCCGGAGTGCCAAGTCTTGGTCCAGAAGGCTTCTTAACAGCTTCTACCCCCAAGCTATAGGACTCCTGAACAGCTAATCAGACCCCTCTAGGGGCAGTATTGTCAGGAAAAGATGTCCCAGGTCTACACTGGGCTATTGTCTCTAATCTGTCCCAGGTCTACACTGGGCTATTGTCTCTAATCTGTCCCAGGTTTACACTGGGCTATTGTCTCTAATCTGTCCCAAACAACACCAAAGAGGAAGAGACTGCAGAGGAAGAGACTGCAGAGGAAGAGACTGCAGAGGAAGAGACCACAGAGGACAACACCAAAGAGGAAGAGACCGCAGAGGAAGAGACCGCAGATGAAGAGACTGCAGAGGAAGAGACTGCAGAGGAAGAGACTGCAGAGGAAGAGACTGCAGAGGAAGAGACTGCAGAGGAAGAGACTGCAGAGGAAGAGACAGCAGAGGAAGAGACTGCAGAGGAAGAGACTGCAGAGGAAGTGACCGCAGAGGAAGAGACCACAGAGGACAACTGTTATGGGATTTTTTATGAATAATGACTAAATGAGATATACGGCACTATAACTGGCAAGAAGTCTATCCTGTCTTTCTAGTAGTGTTAAATAATGTTTGTTCATTAGGAAAGGGTTATATGGCATGTACCTACGAAGAAAGGAGTCTATGTGGGGGTAGAAGGAGTACGGAGAGGAGCATTAACCTATGTTGGAACCAACCTGGATGTAAATCTGTGGAGATAAGAGAGGCCAGGGAGAGTCCCACCAGAGTTCTAGTATCTGGGGGAGCCTGGAACTGTCAGCTGAGTGGTTATAAACTGTGGTTAGACTCATGAGAAAATCCCTATGTTTGTGTGTATGTATGTGCGTAGGTTAGAATGGTATTAAAGGAATGTATTTGTGAAAACTCTCGCAAATAAATCGGGATCTGATCAATTGTGAGCTGGGAATTCTGTCTGTTTTATTTCAGACCAGAACTTTACAACCTCTGGGTATCAGACAGATAAAGATAATTGGAATTGATAAACATTGATTACAAAACTACTTAACAACAACACCAAAGAGGAAGAGACCGCACAGGACGAGACCGCAGAGGATGAGACCGCAGAGGACGAGACCGCAGAGGAAGAGACAGCAGAGGAAGAGACAGCAGAGGAAGTGACAGCAGAGGAAGAGACAGCAGAGGACGAGACAGCAGAGGAAGAGACAGCAGAGGAAGAGACAGCAGAGGACGAGACAGCAGAGGAAGAGACAGCAGAGGAAGAGACAGCAGAGGAAGAGACAGCAGAGGAAGAGACAGCAGAGGAAGTGACAGCAGAGGACGAGACCGCAGAGGACGAGACCGCAGAGGGAGAGACCGCAGAGGGAGAGACCGCAGAGGGATAGATGAAAGAGGAATAGACCGCAGAGGACGAGACCGCAGAGGAAGAGACAGCAGAGGAAGTGACAGCAGAGGACGAGACCGCAGAGGACGAGACCGCAGAGGGAGAGACCGCAGAGGGAGAGACCGCAGAGGGAGAGACCGCAGAGGGATAGATGAAAGAGGAATAGACCGCAGAGGACGAGACCGCAGAGGACGAGACCACAGAGGGAGAGACCGCAGAGGACGAGACCACAGAGGGAGAGACCGAAGAGGACGAGACCACAGAGGACGAGACCGCAGAGGACGAGACCGCAGAGGACGAGACCACAGAGGGAGAGACCGAAGAGGACGAGACCACAGAGGACGAGACCGCAGAGGACGAGACCGCAGAGGACGAGACCACAGAGGGAGAGACCGCAGAGGACGAGACCACAGAGGACGAGACCGCAGAGGACAAGACCGCAGAGGACGAGACCACAGAGGGAGAGACCGAAGAGGACGAGACCGCAGAGGACGAGACCGCAGAGGACGAGACCACAGAGAGAGAGACCGCAGAGGACGAGACCACAGAGGACGAGACCGCAGAGGACAAGACCGCAGAGGACGAGACCGCAGAGGACGAGACCGCAGAGGACGAGACCGCAGAGGACAAGACCGCAGAGGACGAGACCGCAGAGGACGAGACCGTAGAGGACGAGACCGCAGAGGACGAGACCACAGAGGGAGAGACCGCAGAGGACGAGACCACAGAGGACGAGACCGCAGAGGACAAGACCGCAGAGGGAGAGACCGCAGAGGACGAGACCACAGAGGGAGAGACCGCAGAGGACGAGACCACAGAGGGAGAGACCGCAGAGGACGAGACCACAGAGGGAGAGACAGCAGAGGACGAGACAGCAGAGGACGAGACCGCAGAGGAAGAGACCGCAGAGGAATAGACCGCAGAGGAAGAGACCGCAGAGGGAGAGACCGCAGAGGGATAGACGAAAGAGGAATAGACCGCAGAGGACGAGACCGCAGAGGGAGGGACCGCAGAGGGATAGACGAAAGAGGACGAGGCCACAGAGGACGAGACCGCAGAGGGAGAGACCGCAGAGGACGAGACCGCAGAGGACGACACCACAGAGGACGAGACCACAGAGGGAGAGACCGCAGAGGACGAGACCGCAGAGGACGAGACCGCAGAGGACGAGACCGCAGAGGACGAGACCGCAGAGGACGAGACCATAGAGGACAAGACCACAGAGGGAGAGACCACAGAGGGAGAGACCGCAGAGAACGAGACCACAGAGGACGAGACCGCAGAGGAATAGACCGCAGAGAAAGAGACCGCAGAGGACAACACCACAGAGGGAGAGACCGCAGAGGACGAGACCGCAGAGGACGAGACCGCAGAGGACGAGACCGCAGAGGACGAGACCGCAGAGGACGAGACCGCAGAGGGAGAGACCGCAGAGGACGAGACCGCAGAGGACGAGACCGCAGAGGACGAGACCGCAGAGGACGAGACCGCAGAGGACGAGACCATAGAGGACAAGACCACAGAGGGAGAGACCACAGAGGGAGAGACCGCAGAGAAGGAGACCACAGAGGACGAGACCGCAGAGGAATAGACCGCAGAGAAAGAGACCGCAGAGGACAACACCACAGAGGGAGAGACCGCAGAGGACGAGACCGCAGAGGACGAGACCGCAGAGGACAAGACGACAGAGGGAGAGACCGCAGAGCAATATGAGATGGGGAGTTCCATGTAATGATGGCTCTATATAATACTGTACACTTTCTTGAATATGTTCTGGATTTGTGGACTGTGAAAAGACCCCTGGGGGCATGTCTGGTGGGGTAAGTGTGTGTGTCAGAGCTGTGTGTAAGTTGACTATGCAAACAATTTGGGATTTAACATAGTAATGTTTCTTATAAAAAGAAGAAGTGATGCTGTCAGTCTCTCCTCAACTCTTAGCCAAGAGAGACTGGCACAGTATTTATATCAGCCCTCTGATTACAATGAAGAGCAGAACGTGTCGCTCTGTTGTTTGCCACCTGCAGCTTAACTAGGTCTTTCCTTGCAGCACTCAACCACAAAACAGGACATTAATACATATAAATAGAATGAATATAACTGACAGATCTTTGACTTCCGTTCTATTTCTATTTCTATGCATCCAATAGGCGAAATCCAGATAGATCACTTTTGAAAAACTGGGCCTTAAACACACTGCCCTCCTAACCCTAATCCTGCTTCATGTAAACTCAGGTGTTAAGCAGGTGCAGTGTGTTTATAACAGTAGTGTGTGAACGTCAGGGTGGCTCTTACCTCTCCGTTTAAGAAGCAGTAGAGAACAGCAACCGCAAATCCCTAGGGAAAGGAAGAACAGAAAGAGCATTAGCTGTCTGTTATAGTCACCCTAACCCTGGGGAGAGCAGAGTCTGGTACATGAACCCAGTGTACCCTGTTATTCTGTTGTTCATAACAATACAAGGCAGGTAGCCTAGTGGTTAAGAGGTTGGGCCAGTAAACTATACTGCACCGACACTGCACATATACTACACCTACTATACGTATACTTTGTCTATACTACATCTATACTACACTTATACGGCATCTATATCACATCTATACTGCACCTATACTACACCTATACTGCATCTATATCACACCTATACTACACCTATACTGTGCCTATACTACACCTAGACTACACCTATACTACACCGATACTGCACATATACTACACCTAGACTACACCTATACTACACCTATACTACACCTATACTGTGCCTAGACTACACCTATACTACACCTATACTGTGCCTATACTACACCTAGACTACACCTATACTACACCGATACTGCACATATACTACACCTAGACTACACCTATACTACACCTATACTGCATCTATATCACACCTATACTACACCTATACTGTGCCTATACTACACCTAGACTACACCTATACTACACCTATACTACACCGATACTGCACATATACTACACCTAGACTACACCTATACTACACCTATACTACACCTATACTGTGCCTAGACTACACCTATACTACACCTATACTACACCTATACTGTGCCTATACTACACCTATACTGCACCGATACTGCACATATACTACACCGATACTGCACATATACTACACCTAGACTACACCTAGACTACACCTATACTACACCTATACTACACCTAGACTACACCTATACTACACCTATACTACACCTATACTACACCTAGACTACACCTATACTACACCTATACTACACCTATACTACACCTAGACTACACCTATACTACACCTATACTGTGCCTATACTACACCTATACTGTGCCTATACTACACCTATACTGCACCGATACTGCACATATACTACACCGATACTGCACATATACTACACCTAGACTACACCTATACTACACCTAGACTACACCTATACTACACCTAGACTACACCTAGACTACACCTAGACTACACCTATACTACACCTAGACTACACCTATACTACACCTATACTACACCTATACTACACCTAGACTACACCTATACTACACCTATACTGTGCCTATACTACACCTATACTGTGCCTATACTACACCTAGACTACACCTATACTACACCTATACTGTGCCTATGCTATGGGAATTGATGGGAAATGATGTAAATATATCACTAGCCACTTTAAACAATGCTACCTTATATAATGTTACTTACCCTACATTATTCATCTCATATGTATACGTATATACTGTACTCTATATCATCGACTGTATCCTTATGTAATACATGTATCACTAGCCACTTTAAACTATGCCACTTTGTTTACATACTCATCTCATATGTATATACTGTACTCGATACCATCTACTGTATCTTGCCTATGCTGCTCTGTACCATCACTCATTCATATATCCTTATGTACATATTCTTTATCCCCTTACACTGTGTACAAGACAGTAGTTTTGGAATTGTTAGTTAGATTACTTGTTATTACTGCATTGTCGGAACTAGAAGCACAAGCATTTCGCTACACTCGCATTAACATCTGCTAACCATGTGTATGTGACAAATAAAATTTGATTTGATTTGATTTGCTACACCTATACTACACCGATACTGCACCTATACTACACCTATACTACACCTATACTGCATCTATATCACACCTATACTACGCCTATACCGTGCCTATACTACACCTATACTGCACCTATACTACACCTATACTGCATCAATACTATACCTATACTACATCTATACTACACCTGAAGAGCTGAAACCGTGGAAATTAAAAACATTTTGAGGGGAAAGTTAGCTGAATTTTGCAAACCTAGTGGTTCCATACCTGGAATGATCCCAGTATGAGGTCGAAGACCAGCCGTTGCTCTGTGTTCACCTGCTCTGGGATGAAGGCAAACACGATGAAGTTGATCCCAAAAAGAGGGATCAGCAGCAGGGTGGACTTGGCCAGCCTCCTACACAGAACAACAAAGAGAACAGAAACTCAAGAAGTAACTTTATGACCTAATTATTCAACAATCTCATTCATTCTTTTACACATCAAGCGAACTTCAAGTAGCTTTATGACTAGTAGCTAGTTGTTAATCAGTCTCATTAATCCTTCTACACAGAACATCAAGAGAATATCAAGAAAAGTAGCCACAGAAAGCTGAGCTCTAAACCACAGAGAGTTGAGCCTCTAAACCACAGAGAGTTGAGCCTCTAAACCACAGAGAGTTGAGCCACTTAACCACAGAGAGTTGAGCCTCTAAACCACAGAGAGTTGAGCTACTAAACCACAGAGAGTTGAGCCACTTAACCACAGAGAGTTGAGCTACTAAACCACAGACAGCTGAGCCACTAAACCACAGAGAGTTGAGCCACTTAACCACAGAGAGTTGAGCCACTAAACCACAGAGAGTTGAGCTACTAAACCACAGACAGCTGAGCCACTTAACCACAGAGAGTTGAGCTACTAAACCACAGAGAGTTGAGCCACTAAACCAGAGAGAGTTGAGCCTCTAAACCAAAGACAGCTGAGCCACTAAACCACAGAGAGCTGAGCCACTAAACCAGAGAGATCTGAGCCTCTAAACCACAGACAGCTGAGCCACTAAACCACAGAGAGCTGAGCCACTAAACCAGAGAGCTGAGCCTCTAAACCACAGACAGCTGAGCCACTAAACCACAGAGAGTTGAGCCTCTAAACCACAGACAGCTGAGCCACTAAACCAGAGAGAGCTGAGCCACTAAACCACAGAGAGCTGATCCACTAAACCAGAGAGAGCTGAGCCTCTAAACCACAGACAGCTGAGCCACTAAACCACAGAGAGTTGAGCCACTAAACCACAGAGTGCTGGGCTCTACATCACAGGGAGCTGAGCTCTACATTTCAGCAGTATAATGTCAAGGCATTTTGCCATGCCTCTGAGGTTCTGAGTTTCTGGGGGTCGGTCGGCATTGGTTGACGTGATCAGCTTCCTGATGAGGAGTTTGTTGGTCGTGGAGGTGGTTGCCTATGGTAACACGACTACTGGGGGTCTTAATGCTCCGTGCGTGTTGTTATGAGGCGGCATGGAAACAGCAGAGGTTGTTGCTCACACTCAGAACAGCTATATATAATGTGGAACCTGCTGGCAGCGCTCCCATCCACTGCTTAGCTTATTTTAGTGAGCATTAGTTTACTAGTTTCACTCTTGTCTTTTTCTTCATGGCAATGATTCTGCTATATAAAAGAAGGGTCTATTTGAAATAACTGTGATATGTGTCATGCTTATCCCGCTCCCTCTCGCCAGTGTTCAACGTCGCAGGTCTACTAATCCCTGGCCCTGGCAACCATCATTACGCGGCAGGGCAGCCTAGTGGTTAGAGCGTTGGACTAGTAAGCGAAAGGTTGCAAGTTCAAATCCCCGAGCTGACAAGGTACAAATCTGTCGTTCTGCCCCTGAACAGGCAGTCAACCCACTGTTCCTAGGCCGTCATTGAAAATAAGAATGTGTTCTTAACTGACTTGCCTAGTTAAATAAAGGTAAATAAAACAATAAAAAAATTACGCACACCTTCTCCCCATCATTACGCACACCTTCTCCCCATCATTACGCACACATGCTCCCCATCATTGCGCACACCTGGACTTCATCGTCACCTTGATCACCTTCCCTTTATGTTAGTACGACTAAAGCCATACTAATGAGTAGTGGTTAGATTCATACTAACGCGTACTGTTTGGACAAGAGCAATACTAACGACTACTGGTTGGACTAGAGCTATATTAACTAGTACTGGTTAGAGTTGAGACATACTAACGAGTGCTGGTTGGACTATAGCCATACTAACGAGTACTGGTTGGACTAGAGCCATAGTAATGAGTACTGGTGAGAGCTTTACTAAGGAGTACTGGTTGAACTTGACAGATACTATGAAAACTTGTTGGACTAGAGCTATACTAACGATTACTGGTTAGAGCCATACTAACAAGGACTTTTTGGACTTGAGCTATACTAACGTGTACTGGTTGGACTAGTCAAGTCAAATAAAAGTTTATTTGTCACGTGCGCTGAATACAACAGGTGCAGTAGACCTTACAGTGAAATGCTTACTTACAGTCTCTGACCAATAGTTTGGAAAAAAGGTATGTGTGTGTGTGTGTGTAGGTAAGTAAAGAAATAAAACAACAGTAAAAAGACATTTGAAAATAACAGTAGCAAGGCTACATACAGACACCTGTTAGTCAGGCTTATTGAGGTAGTATGTACATGTGGGTATGGTTAAAGTGACTGCATATATGATGAATAGAGAGTAGCAGTAGCTTAATAAGAGGGGTTGGTGGGTGGTGGGACAAAATGCAGATAGCCTGGTTAGCCAATGTGCGGGAGCACTGGTTGGTCGGCCCAATTGAGGTTGTATGTACATGAATGTATAGTTAAAGTGACTATGCATATATGATAAACAGAGAGTAGCAGCAGCTTAAAAGAGGGGTTGGGGGGGGGGGGCTCACAATGCAAATAGTCCGGGTAACCATTTGGTTACCTGTTCAGGAGTCTTATGGCTTGGGGGTAAAAACTGTTGAGAAGCCTTTTTGTCCTAGACTTGGCACTCCGGTACCGCTTGCCATGCGGTAGTAGAGAGAACAGACTATGACTGGGGTGGCTGGTGTCTTTTACAATATTTAGGGCCTTCCTCTGACACCGCCTGGTGTAGAGGTCCTGGATGGCAGGCAGCTTTGCCTCAGTGATGTACTGGGCCGTACGCACTACCCTCTGAAGTGCCGAGCAATTGCCGTACCAGGCAGTGATGCAACCGGTCAGGATGCTCTCGATGTTGCAGCTGTAGAACCTTTTGAGGAACTCAGGACCCATGCCAAATCTTTTTCGTTTCTTGAGGGGGAATAGGCTTTGTCGTGCCCTCTTCACGACTGTCTTGGTGTGTTTGGACCATTCTAGTTTGTTGTTGATGTGGATACCAAGGAAATTGAAGCTCTCAACCTGCTCCACTACAGCCCCGTCGATGAGAATGGGGGTGTGCTCGGTGCTCCTTTTCCTGTAGTCCACAATCATCTCCTTAGTCTTGGTTACGTTGAGGGATAGGTTGTTATTCTGGCACCACCCGGCCAGGTCTCTGATCTCCTCCCTATAGGCTGTCTCGTCGTTGTTGGTGATCAGGCCTACCACTGTTGTGTCGTCTGCAAACCTAATGATGGTGTTGGAGTCGTGCCTGGCCATGCAGTCGTAGTTGAACAGGGAGTACAGGAGGGGACTGAGCACGCACCCCTGGGGAGCTCCCGTGTTGAGGATCAGCATGGCAGATGTCTTGCTACCTACCCTCACCACCTGGGGGCGGCCCGTCAGGAAGTCCAGGATCCAGTTGCAGAGGGAGGTGTTTAGTCCCAGGTTCCTTAGCTTAGTGATGAGCTTGGTGTTGAATGCTGAGCTGTAGTCAATGAATAGCATTCTCACATAGGTGTTCCTTTTGTCCAGGTGGGAAAGGGCAGTGTGGAGTACAATAGAGATTGCATCATCTGTGGATCTGTTTGGGAGGTATGCAAATTGGAGTGGGTCTAGGGTTTCTGGGATAATGGTGTTGATGTGAGCCATTACCAGCCTTTCAAAGCACTTCATGGCTACGGACGTGAGTGCTACGGGTCTGTAGTCATTTAGTCAGGTTGCCTTTGTGTTCTTGGGCACAGGGACTATGGTGGTCTGCTTGAAACATGTTGGTATTACAGACTCAATCAGGGACATGTTGAAAATGTCAGTGAAGACACCTGCCAGTTGGTCAGCACATGCCCGGGGCACACGTCCTGGTAATCCGTCTGGCCCCGCAGCCTTGTGTATGTTGACCTGTTTAAAGGTCTTAAACACATCGGCTACGGAGAGTGTGAGTCGTCCGGAACAGCTTATGCTCTCATGCATGCCTCAGTGTTGCTTGCCTCGAAGCCAGCATAGAAGTGATTTAGGTCATCTGGTAGGCTCGTGTCACTGGGCAGCTCGCGGCTGTGCTTCCCTTCGTAGTCTGTAATAGTTTGCAAGCCCTGCCTCATCAGACGAGCGTCAGAGCCGGTGTGATTCGGTGTGATACAATCTTAGCCCTGTATTGACGCTTTGCCTGCTTGATGGTTCGTCGCAGGGCATAGTGGCATTTTTTGTAACCTTCTGGGTTAGAGTCCCGCACCTTGAAAGTGGCAGCTCTACCCATTAGCTCAGTGCGAATGTTGCCTGTAATCCATGGCTTCTGGTTGGGGTATGTACGTACAGTCACTGTGGGGACGACGTCCTTGATGCACTTATTGATAAAGCCAGTGACTGATGTGGTATATTCCTCAATGTCATCCGAAGAATCCCGGAACATGTTCCAGTCTGTGATAGCAAAACAGTCCTGTAGTGTAGCATCTGCTTCATCTGACCACTTTTTTTTATAGACTGAGTCACTGGTGCTTCCTGATTAAATTTTTGCTTGTAAGCAGGAATCAGGAGGATAGAATTGTGGTCAGATTTGCCAAATGGAGGGCGAGGGAGAGCTTTGTTCGTGTCTCTGTGTGTGGAGTACAGGTGATCTATAATTTTTTTCCCTCTGGTTACACATTTAACATGTTGATAGAGATTTGGTAGAACTGATTTAAGTTTCCCTGCATTAAAGTCTCTGGCCACTATGAGCGCCGCCTCTGGGTGAGCAGTTTCCTGTTTGCTTATTTCCTTATACAGCTGACTGAGTGCGGTCTTAGTGCCAACATCTGTTTGTGGTGGTAAATAAACAGCCACAAAAAGTATAGCTGAGAACTCTCTAGGCAAGTAGTGTGGCCTGCAATTTATCACAATATACTCTACTTCAGGCGAGCAAAATCTAGAGACTTCCTTAGATTTCGTGCACCAGCTGTTATTTACAAATATGCACAGACCGCCCCCCCTCGTCTAACCGGAGTGTGCTGTTCTATCCTGCCGGTGCAGCGTATATCCCGCTAGCTGAATATCCATGTCGTCATTCAGCCACGATTCCGTGAAACATAGGATATTACAGTTTTTGATGTCCCGTTGGTAGGATATTTGTGATTGTACCTCGTCTAGTATATTGTCCAATGATTGCAAGTTGGCGAGTAATATTGACGGTAACGGCAGCTTTCCTTCTCCGGGTCCTGATGAGGCATCCGGCTCTTCGTCCTCTGTACCTGCGTTGCTTCCTCTTGCGAGTAACTGGGATGTCGGCCTTGCCGGGTGTTTGGAGAATATCATGTGAGTCTTGCTTGTTAAAAAAATCTTTGTCTATTCCAAGGTGATCGCTGTCCTGATATCCAGAAGCTCTTTTCTGCCGTAAGAGGTTGCAGAAACATTAGGTACAAAATAAGTTATAAATAACGAAGAAAAAAACCCCCCCACATAATAACACAATTGGTTGGGCGCCCGTAAAACTGATGCCATTTCTTCCGGCGCCATTTCATCTAGTGGCATGCTAACGAGTACTGGTTAGACTAGAGACATACTAATGAGTACTGGTTAGACTAGAGACATACTAATGAGTACTGGTTAGACTAGAGACATACTAATGAGTACTGGTTAGACTAGAGACATACTAATGAGTACTGGTTAGACTAGAGACATACTAATGAGTACCGGTTAGACTAGAGACATACTAATGAGTACTGGTTAGACTAGAGACATACTAATGAGTACCGGTTAGACTAGAGACATACTAATGAGTACCGGTTAGACTAGAGACATACTAATGAGTACCGGTTAGACTAGAGACATACTAATGAGTACCGGTTAGACTAGAGACATACTAATGAGTACCGGTTAGACTAGAGACATACTAATGAGTACTGGTTAGACTAGAGACATACTAATGAGTACCGGTTAGACTAGAGACATACTAATGAGTACCGGTTAGACTAGAGACATACTAATGAGTACCGGTTAGACTAGAGACATACTAATGAGTACCGGTTAGACTAGAGACATACTAACGAGTACTGGTTAGACTAGAGACATACTAATGAGTACCGGTTAGACTAGAGACATACTAATGAGTACCGGTTAGACTAGAGACATACTAATGAGTACCGGTTAGACTAGAGACATACTAATGAGTACCGGTTAGACTAGAGACATACTAATGAGTACCGGTTAGACTAGAGACATACTAATGAGTACCGGTTAGACTAGAGACATACTAATGAGTACCGGTTAGACTAGAGACATACTAATGAGTACCGGTTAGACTAGAGACATACTAATGAGTACCGGTTAGACTAGAGACATACTAATGAGTACTGGTTAGACTAGAGACATACTAATGAGTACTGGTTAGACTAGAGACATACTAATGAGTACTGGTTAGACTAGAGACATACTAATGAGTACTGGTTAGACTAGAGACATACTAATGAGTACCGGTTAGACTAGAGACATACTAATGAGTACCGGTTAGACTAGAGACATACTAATGAGTACCGGTTAGACTAGAGACATACTAATGAGTACCGGTAAGACTAGAGACATACTAATGAGTACCGGTTAGACTAGAGACATACTAATGAGTACTGGTTAGACTAGAGACATACTAACGAGTACTGGTTAGACTAGAGACATACTAACGAGTACTGGTTAGACTAGAGACATACTAATGAGTACTGGTTAGACTAGAGACATACTAACGAGTACTGGTTAGACTAGAGACATACTAATGACTACCGGTTAGACTAGAGACATACTAATGAGTACTGGTTAGACTAGAGACATACTAATGAGTACTGGTTAGACTAGAGACAAACTAATGAGTACTGGTTAGACTAGAGACATACTAATGAGTACCGGTTAGACTAGAGACATACTAATGAGTACTGGTTAGACTAGAGACATACTAATGAGTACTGGTTAGACTAGAGACATACTAATGAGTACTGGTTAGACTAGAGACATACTAATGAGTACTGGTTAGACTAGAGACATATGAATGAGTACCGGTTAGACTAGAGACATACTAATGAGTACTGGTTAGACTAGAGACATACTAATGAGTACCGGTTAGACTAGAGACATACTAATGAGTACTGGTTAGACTAGAGACATACTAATGAGTACTGGTTAGACTAGAGACATACTAATGAGTACCGGTTAGACTAGAGACATACTAATGAGTACTGGTTAGACTAGAGACATACTAATGAGTACTGGTTAGACTAGAGACATACTAATGAGTACTGGTTAGACTAGAGACATACTAATGAGTACCGGTTAGACTAGAGACATACTAATGAGTACCGGTTAGACTAGAGACATACTAATGAGTACTGGTTAGACTAGAGACATACTAATGAGTACTGGTTAGACTAGAGACATACTAATGAGTACTGGTTAGACTAGAGACATACTAATGAGTACTGGTTAGACTAGAGACATACTAATGAGTACTGGTTAGACTAGAGACATACTAATGAGTACTGGTTAGATCCATATTAACGAGAACTGGTTGAACTAGATCTATACTAACAAGTACTGGATAGAGCCATACTTACGAGTACTGGTTGTACTAGAGCTCTACTTACAAGTACTGGTTGGACTCGTTCCTTCCAATGTCTGGACAGTTGACCTTCTGCCGGAGGATCCTGATGATGCAGATGAAGAGGATGAAGTTCATCTGGATGAGATTAAGAGATATTTTGAGATATTTAAATAATACTGAACCCTGTGTGGACTTTTGTCTTCTCTACTCTACTCTGTAGAGTAGACTCTACAAACTCTTTTGGTCTGTTCTCTACTCTAATAAATTACATTGGTGTGTTCTGAATTCCACTCTACTAAACACTACTGAGTTTGTCTGTACTCTACTCTTCTAAACTCTACTAAGCTCTACTGGTGTGTTCTGTACTACACTCTACTAAACTCAACTGTCGAGTTCTGTACTGTACTCTATCATACTAAACTCTACTGGTATGTATTAAACTAAACTCTACTAGTGAGTTCTGTTCTGTACTCGGGTGTTCTGTACTTTACTAAACTCTACTGGTGTGTTCTGCACTCTACTCTACTAAACTCAACTGGTGAGTTCTTTACTTAACTCTATTATACTAAACTCCACCGGTGTGTTCTCTACTAAACTCTACTGGTTCTGTTCTGTACTCTACTAAACTCTACTGGTGTGTTCTCTATTTTACTCTACTAAACTATACTGGTGAGTTCTGTACTGTACTCTTCTAAACTCTACTGGTGTGTCCTGTATTTTACTCTACTAAACTATACTGGTGAGTACTGTACTCTACCGAACTCTACTGGTGATTTCTATACTGTACTCTACTTTACTAAACTCTAATGGTGAATTCTGTTCTGTATTATACTTAACACTACTGCTGAGTTCTGTACTGTACTGTTCTCTACTAAACACTACAAAACTCTACTGGTGTGTTCTGTGATCTACTCTACTGGTGGGTATTTACTGTGCTCCAATAAACTCCAATAAACTATACTTGAGTGTTATGTACTGTACTTTACTTAACTCTACTCTGGTGTTCTGTAATGAACTCTACTATACTGTACTGGTTTGTCATGTACTGCACTATACTAAACTATACAGGTGTGTCCTGTACTGTACTAAATTAAACTCTGCTGGTGTGTTCTGTACTGTACTCTACTAAACTCTACTCGGGTGTTCTATTTTGTACTCTACTAAACTCTACTGGTGTGTACTGTATTGAACTATACTAAACTCTGCTGGTGTGTGCTGTACTGTACTCTACTAAACTCTACTGTTGAGTTCTGTATTGTACTCTACTTGTGTGATCTGTACTGTACTCTACTAAACTGTACTGGTGGGTAATGTATTGTACTCTACTAAACTCTACTGGTGTGTTCTGTATTGTACTCTACTAAATATACTGGCGAGATCTGTACTGTACTCTACTAAACTCTACCATGTGATCTGTTCTGTACTCTACTAAACTCTACAAAATTCTACTCGTAAGTTATGAACTGTATTCTACTAAACTTAACTGGTGAGTTCTGTACTGTACTGTACTCTACTAAACTCTACTGTTGTGTTCTGTACTGTACTCTACTAAACTCTACTGTTGTGTTCTGTACTGTACTCTACTAAACTCTACTGTTGTGTTCTGTACTGTACTCTACTAAACTCTACTGTTGTGTTCTGTACTGTACTCTACTGTTGTGTTCTGTACTGTACTCTACTAAACTATACTGGTGAGTTCTGCACTGAACTCTACTAAGCTCTACTCAGATGTTCTGTTTTGTACTCAACAAAAATATACTCAGGTGTTCTCTACTGTACTCTACTAAGCTCTACTGGTATGATCTGTACTGAACTCTACTACACTCTACTGGTGTGGACTGTACTGAACTCTAATACACTCTACTAAACTCTACTGGTGTGGACTGTACTGAACTCTACTAAACTCTACTGGTGTGATCTGTACTGAACTCTTCCACACTCTAGTGGCTTGATATGTACTGTACTCTACTAAACTCTACTGGTGTGATGTGTACTGTTCTCTACTAAACTCTACTAGTGTGTCCTGTTTTGTACTCTACAAAACTCTACTCGGGTGTTCTGTTTTGTACTCAACTAAACTCTACTCGGGTATTATGTACTGTAATCTACTAACCTCTACTGGTATGATCTGTACCAAACTCTACTAAACTCTAATGGAGTGTTCTGTACTGTACTTTACAAAAATCTACTGTTGTGTTCTATTTTGTACTCTACTAAACTCTACTCGGGTGTTCTGTTTTGTACTCTACTACACTCTACTCGGGTGTTCTGTTTTGTACTCTACTACACTCTACTCGGGTGTTCTGTTTTGTACTCTACTACACTCTACTCGGGTGTTCTGTTTTGTACTCTTCTCAGCTACTGGTGTGATGTGCACTGAACTCTACTAAACTATTCTAAACTCTACTCGGGTGTTCTGTTTTGTACTCCACTAAATTATACTGATGTTTTCTGTACTCTACTTAACTCTACTAGTGTGTTCTGTACTCTGCTTTACTAAACTCTAATAAGCACTACTAAACTCTGCTGGTGAGTTCTGTCCTGTCCTGTACTCTACTAAACTCTACTGGTGTGACGTGTACTGTTCTCTTCTAAACTCTACTGGTGTGATGTCCACTGAATTCTACTAAACTCTACTAGTGTGTCCTGTTTTGTACTCTACTAAACTCTACTGGTTTGATCTGTACTGTACACTACTAAACTCTATTGGTGTGTTCTGTTTTGTACTCTACTAAACTCTACTGGTTTGATCTGTACTGTACACTACTAAACTCTATTGGTGTGTTCTGTTTTGTACTCAACAAAAGTCTACTCGGGTGTTCAGTACTGTACTCTACTAAACTCTACTCGGATGTTCTGTTTTGTATTCAACTAAAATATACTCAGGTGGTCTGTCCTGAACTCTACTAAACTCTACTGGTGTGATCTGTACTGTACTGTACTAAACTCTACTCCTGTGTTCTGTACTGTACTGTTCTAAACTCTACTGGTATGGTCTGTACTGCACTCTACTAAACTCTACTGGTGTGGACTGTACTGAACTCCAATAAACTCTACTGAACTCAAAAAAACTCTACTAAACTCTACTGGTGTGGACTGTACTGAACTCTACTAAACTCTACTGGTGTGTTCTGTACTGTACTCTACTAAACTCTACTCAGTTGTTCTGTTTTGTACTCTACTAAACTCTACTGGTATATTATATTTTGTACTCTACATAACTGTACTCGGTTGTTCTGTTTTGTGGTCAATTAAACTCTACTCGGATGTTCTGTACTGAACTCTACTAAACTCTACTGATGTGTCTGTACTGTACTCTACTAAACACTGCAAAACTCTACTGGTGTGTTGTGTTCTATACTCTGCTTAACCATACTGGTGCTTTCTGAACTCTACTTAACTCTGTACTGTACTGTTCTCCACTAAACACTGCAAAACTCTACTGGTGTGTTGTGTTCTATACTCTGCTTAACCATACTGGTGCTTTCTGAACTCTACTTAACTCTACTAGTGTGTTCTGTACTCTACTTTACTAAACTCTAATAAACACTACTAAACTTTAATGCTGAGTTCTGTACTGTATTGTTCTCTACTAAACACTACAAAACTCTACTGGTGTGTTGTGTACTCTACTCTACTTAACCATACTGGTGCTTTCTGTACTCTACTAAACTTTACTAGAGTGTTCTGTACTCTACTTTTCTAAACTCTAATAAAAACGACTAAACTAAACTGGTGAGTTCTGTACAGTACTGTACTCTACTTTACTAAACTCTACTGGTGTGGTCTGTACTGTACTCTACAAACTCTACTGGTGTGGTCTGTACTGTACTCTACAAAACTATACTGGTGTGGTCTGTACTGTGCTCAACTAAACTCTACTGGTGTGATCTGTTCTGTACTCTACAAAACTCTACTGGTGTGGTCTGTACTGTACTCAACAAAAGTCTACTCGGGTGTTCAGTACTGTACTCTACTAAACTCTACTCGGATGTTCTGTTTTGTATTCAACTAAAATATACTCAGGTGGTCTGTCCTGAACTCTACTAAACTCTACTGGTGTGATCTGTACTGTACTGTACTAAACTCTACTCCTGTGTTCTGTACTGTACTGTTCTAAACTCTACTGGTATGGTCTGTACTGCACTCTACTAAACTCTACTGGTGTGGACTGTACTGAACTCCAATAAACTCTACTGAACTCAAAAAAACTCTACTAAACTCTACTGGTGTGGACTGTACTGAACTCTACTAAACTCTACTGGTGTGTTCTGTACTGTACTCTACTAAACTCTACTCGGTTGTTCTGTTTTGTACTCTACTAAACTCTACTGGTATATTATATTTTGTACTCTACTAAACTGTACTCGGTTGTTCTGTTTTGTGGTCAATTAAACTCTACTCGGATGTTCTGTACTGAACTCTACTAAACTCTACTGATGTGTCTGTACTGTACTCTACTAAACTCTACTGTTGAGCTCTGTACTGTAACCTTCAAATCTCAACTGTGAGTTCTGTACTGTACTGTTCTCCACTAAACACTGCAAAACTCTACTGGTGTGTTGTGTTCTATACTCTGCTTAACCATACTGGTGCTTTCTGAACTCTACTTAACTCTACTAGTGTGTTCTGTACTCTACTTTACTAAACTCTAATAAACACTACTAAACTTTAATGCTGAGTTCTGTACTGTATTGTTCTCTACTAAACACTACAAAACTCTACTGGTGTGTTGTGTACTCTACTCTACTTAACCATACTGGTGCTTTCTGTACTCTACTAAACTTTACTAGAGTGTTCTGTACTCTACTTTTCTAAACTCTAATAAAAACGACTAAACTAAACTGGTGAGTTCTGTACAGTACTGTACTCTACTTTACTAAACTCTACTGGTGTGGTCTGTACTGTACTCTACAAACTCTACTGGTGTGGTCTGTACTGTACTCTACAAAACTATACTGGTGTGGTCTGTACTGTGCTCAACTAAACTCTACTGGTGTGATCTGTTCTGTACTCTACAAAACTCTACTGGTGTGGTCTGTACTGTACTCAACAAAAGTCTACTCGGGTGTTCAGTACTGTACTCTACTAAACTCTACTCGGATGTTCTGTTTTGTATTCAACTAAAATATACTCAGGTGGTCTGTCCTGAACTCTACTAAACTCTACTGGTGTGATCTGTACTGTACTGTACTAAACTCTACTCCTGTGTTCTGTACTGTACTGTTCTAAACTCTACTGGTATGGTCTGTACTGCACTCTACTAAACTCTACTGGTGTGGACTGTACTGAACTCCAATAAACTCTACTGAACTCAAAAAAACTCTACTAAACTCTACTGGTGTGGACTGTACTGAACTCTACTAAACTCTACTGGTGTGTTCTGTACTGTACTCTACTAAACTCTACTCGGTTGTTCTGTTTTGTACTCTACTAAACTCTACTGGTATATTATATTTTGTACTCTACTAAACTGTACTCGGTTGTTCTGTTTTGTGGTCAATTAAACTCTACTCGGATGTTCTGTACTGAACTCTACTAAACTCTACTGATGTGTCTGTACTGTACTCTACTAAACTCTACTGTTGAGCTCTGTACTGTAACCTTCAAATCTCAACTGTGAGTTCTGTACTGTACTGTTCTCCACTAAACACTGCAAAACTCTACTGGTGTGTTGTGTTCTATACTCTGCTTAACCATACTGGTGCTTTCTGAACTCTACTTAACTCTACTAGTGTGTTCTGTACTCTACTTTACTAAACTCTAATAAACACTACTAAACTTTAATGCTGAGTTCTGTACTGTATTGTTCTCTACTAAACACTACAAAACTCTACTGGTGTGTTGTGTACTCTACTCTACTTAACCATACTGGTGCTTTCTGTACTCTACTAAACTTTACTAGAGTGTTCTGTACTCTACTTTTCTAAACTCTAATAAAAACGACTAAACTAAACTGGTGAGTTCTGTACAGTACTGTACTCTACTTTACTAAACTCTACTGGTGTGGTCTGTACTGTACTCTACAAACTCTACTGGTGTGGTCTGTACTGTACTCTACAAAACTATACTGGTGTGGTCTGTACTGTGCTCAACTAAACTCTACTGGTGTGATCTGTTCTGTACTCTACAAAACTCTACTGGTGTGGTCTGTACTGTACTCAACAAAAGTCTACTCGGGTGTTCAGTACTGTACTCTACTAAACTCTACTCGGATGTTCTGTTTTGTATTCAACTAAAATATACTCAGGTGGTCTGTCCTGAACTCTACTAAACTCTACTGGTGTGATCTGTACTGTACTGTACTAAACTCTACTCCTGTGTTCTGTACTGTACTGTTCTAAACTCTACTGGTATGGTCTGTACTGCACTCTACTAAACTCTACTGGTGTGGACTGTACTGAACTCCAATAAACTCTACTGAACTCAAAAAAACTCTACTAAACTCTACTGGTGTGGACTGTACTGAACTCTACTAAACTCTACTGGTGTGTTCTGTACTGTACTCTACTAAACTCTACTCGGTTGTTCTGTTTTGTACTCTACTAAACTCTACTGGTATATTATATTTTGTACTCTACTAAACTCTACTGGTGTGGACTGTACTGAACTCTACTAAACTCTACTGGTGTGTTCTGTACTGTACTCTACTAAACTCTACTCGGTTGTTCTGTTTTGTACTCTACTAAACTCTACTGGTATATTATATTTTGTACTCTACTAAACTCTACTGGTGTGGACTGTACTGAACTCCAATAAACTCTACTGAACTCAAAAAAACTCTACTAAACTCTACTGGTGTGGACTGTACTGAACTCTACTAAACTCTACTGGTGTGTTCTGTACTGTACTCTACATAACTGTACTCGGTTGTTCTGTTTTGTGGTCAATTAAACTCTACTCGGATGTTCTGTACTGAACTCTACTAAACTCTACTGATGTGTCTGTACTGTACTCTACTAAAGTCTACTGTTGAGCTCTGTACTGTAACCTTCAAATCTCAACTGTGAGTTCTGTACTGTACTGTTCTCCACTAAACACTGCAAAACTCTACTGGTGTGTTGTGTTCTATACTCTGCTTAACCATACTGGTGCTTTCTGAACTCTACTTAACTCTACTAGTGTGTTCTGTACTCTACTTTACTAAACTCTAATAAACACTACTAAACTTTAATGCTGAGTTCTGTACTGTATTGTTCTCTACTAAACACTACAAAACTCTACTGGTGTGTTGTGTACTCTACTCTACTTAACCATACTGGTGCTTTCTGTACTCTACTAAACTTTACTAGAGTGTTCTGTACTCTACTTTTCTAAACTCTAATAAAAACAACTAAACTAAACTGGTGAGTTCTGTACAGTACTGTACTCTACTTTACTAAACTCTACTGGTGTGGTCTGTACTGTACTCTACAAAACTATACTGGTGTGGTCTGTACTGTGCTCAACTAAACTCTACTGGTGTGATCTGTTCTGTACTCTACAAAACTCTACTGGTGTGGTCTGTACTGTACTCTACAAAACTCTACTGGTGTGGTCTGTTCTGTACTCTACAAAACTCTACTGGTGTGGTCTGTACTGTACTCTACAAAACTCTACTGGTGTGGTCTGTTCTGTACTCTACAAAACTCTACTGGTGTGATCTGTTCTGTACTCAACTAAACTCTACTGGTGTGGTCTGTACTGTACTCTAAAAAACTCTACTGGTGTGGTCTGTTCTGTACTCTACAAAACTCTACTGGTGTGGTCTGTACTGTACTCTACAAAACTCTACTGGTGTGGTCTGTACTGTACTCTACAAAACTCTACTGGTGTGGTCTGTACTGTACTCAACTAAACTCCACTGGTGTGATCTGCTGCTAAACTCTGATGGGGTTTTCTGTACTGTACTCTACAAAACTCTACTGGTGTGATCTGCTGCTAAACTCTGATGGGGTTTTCTGTACTGTACTCTACAAAACTCTACTGGTGTGATCTGCTGCTAAACTCTGATGGGGTTTTCTGTACTGTACTTTACTAAACACTCTTCTCTCCACAGTGATAACCATAACACCTACTTCTGAGGGAATCAGAGTGAGAGTTGAATCCCTTCATGCTACTGTTGAAAGTTGAGGAGCGGCTGAACAACTCACCAGGATGGAGGCCAGGATTGGTGTCTTAATGATCCACCAGAACATCTCAGTCTTCTCAATTATGTCCCAGCACCTGGTAACATATAGGTGACATCACATGTAATATTACATATCCCAGCACCTGGTAACATATAGGTGACATCACATGTAATATTACATGTCCCAGCACCTGGTAACATATAGGTGACATCACAAATATTATTACATATCACACAACACCTGGTACCTACACTACTGTTCAAAAGTTTGTGGTCACTTAGAAATGTCTTTGTTTTTGAAATATATATATATTTTTTGTGCATTTAAATGACATCAAATTGATCAGAAATACAGTGAAGACATTGTTAATGTTGTAAATGATTATTGTAGACTATTTTGCAATTCTGTTGTCCTCATTAAAGAAGCAATAAAACTGTCCTTCTTTAGAATTTAGAATTTGATTACAGGCTCAAAATGGCCAGAAACAAAGACCCTTTCTTCTGAAACTTGTCAGTCTATTCTTGTTCTGAGAAATGAAGGCTATTCCATGCGAGAAATTGCCAAGAAACTGAAGATCTCGTACAATGCTGTGTACTACTCTCTTCACAGAATAGCGCAAACTGGCTCTAACCAGAATAGAAAGAGGAGTGGGTGGCCCCGGTGCACAACTGAGCAAGAGGACAAGTACAATAGTGTGTCTAGATTGAGAAACAGATGCCTCACAAGCCCTTAACTGGCAGCTTAATTAAATAGTACCCGCAAAACACCAGTCTCAACGTCTGCAGTGAAGAGGAGACTCCGGAATGCTGGCCTTTTGCCCATCTTAATATTTTACTTTTTATTGGCCAGTCTGCGATATGGCTTTGTCTTTGCAACTCTGCCTAGAAGGTCAGCATTCTGGAGTCGCCTCTTCACTGTTGACGTTGAAACTGGTGTTTTGCTGGTACTATTTAATGAAGCTGCCAGTTCTGACTGGGTGTATTGTATCCATTGATTATTTTAGAATATAACCTAAGTGCCTCATGAGCTAAGTTCAACTGTCTTAAACCATTAGCAATATAAGCCTGTTTTACCCTTAAGTTTGTAAACAAACTATATATCCTCAAAACATGGTTAAAACTGTGATATCATGGATTCTATGTCCTTGAATCCATAGTTCTGTCTATGAATTTCAGAGTGGTTATATTTCTCCAGCCCTCATCCCTCAGCTTTTTACCAAAATAGTGGTGGGGAGTACCATTTGTTATTGTTTCAACTGCTGATTGCTGAAGTCCCCATTGCTTGGAAGGCAGCCACGGTGCATCCTTTATTTAAAGGGGGAGATCAAGCTGTTCCTAACTGTTTTAGGCCTATTTCTATTTTGCCCTGTTTATTAAAAGTGTTGGAAAAACTTGTCAATAATCAACTGACTGGTTTTCTTTATGTCTATAGTACACTCTCTGGCATGCAATCTGGTTTCAGCTCAGGTTATGGATGTGTCACCTTGGTGATTGTGTCTGGCACCTCCTGGTGGAGAGACGTTTTGAACAACCAAGACTCTTCCTACAGCTGGACTCTTCCTAGATCTGGACTCTTCGTAGAGCTGGACTCTTCCTAGAGCTGGCCGCCCGGCCAAACTGAGCAATTGGGGGAGAAGAGCCTTGGTCTGGGAGGTGACCAAGAACCCGATGGTCACTTTGACAGAGCTCTAGAGTTCCTTTGTGTAGGCGGGAGATCCTTCCAGAAGGACGGCTATCTCTGTAACACTCCACCAATCAGGCCGATGTGCCAAGCTTGTAGCGTCATATCCCCGAAGACTTGATGCTGTAATCACTGCCAAAGGTGCTTCAACAAAGAACTGAGTAAAGGGGTCTGAAAACGTATGTAAATGTGATATTTCAGTAGTTTTTTTTTTACTTTCCAAAAATGCAGCCTCTTCTGGCTGTTTAAAGTACCTGGTAAAGTAGACTACTATTTGAATATGTCCCAGCATCAGAGACATGATAACCAGACTTGTTTGTTGTGGTTTGTTGCTAACCTTACTTTGCTACCTGCCAACTTTACGTTTTTTATTTTTTAATGAACGTTTATATTAATATTTTTTCTCTCGCTCAACTTTTTTAATTCAAAGCGTCCGGGGTGAAAATAATTATCTGGACGTGGTTTGTCAGGACCTACACCAGCCGAAGCTAAGTAGTAACATTAACCTCTTTGGGCTAGGGGGCAGTATTTTGACGTCCGGATGAAAAGCGTGCCTAAATTAAACTGCATGTTACTAAGGCCCAGAAGCTAGGATATGTATATAATTGGTCGATTTGGATAGAAAACAATCTAAAGTTTCTAAACCGTTAAAATAATGTCTGTGAGTATAACAGAACTGATATGGCGGGCGAAACCCAGAGGACAAACCACCCCCCCAAAAAATGTCAGCCTACCACTGTTTTCAATGGCTGTCATGAGCTAGAATTTGTATTTTTTCTAACTGGCTCCCATTTTGGCTGTAGTGTTTTCATGCGCGTGGATGAGAGCACATACTTTGTTGTCCGGGAAAGACAAAAACGATTCTCCGTCTTAAATTGTATCATTTATTTACGTATTAGGGTAGCTGAGGTTTGATTATAAACGTTGTTTGACATGTTTGGAGAAGTTTATTGGTAATGTTTGGGATTCATTTTGTGTGCATTTTGATAGAGGGAAACCGGTGGATTATTGAATGAAGAGCGCCAGCTAAACTGAGATTTTGGGGTTATAAAGAAGGACTTTACTTTTGCTGGGACCTTTTGGAGTGCCAACAGAAGAAGATCTTCAAAGGTAAGGCTTTTATTATATAAGTGGGAGAACTTGCACAATTGGTGGCTGACTAAATACTTTTTTGCCCCACTGTATATAATATAATATGGCAGATTAGGATAGAAAACACTCTAAAGTTTCCAAAACTGTCAACATATTGTCTGTGAGTATAACAGAACTGATTTTGCTGGCGAAAACCAGAGGAAAATCCAACCAGGAAGTGCTGTTATTCTGAAACCTCTCTGTTCCATTGCATGCCTATCCTCCATTTAATGGGATATCAACCAGATTCATTTCCCCATGGCTTCCACATGGTGTGAACAGTCTTTAGACATAGTTTCAGGCTTTTATTCTGAAAAGTGAGCGAGAAAGATAACATCACGTCAGTGGATAGCTGACGGTGTCCCCAGATGTCTTCATGTGCGCGACACAGGAACGAGACCTTTTCTTTCTCTCTTGTATTGAAAAGGCTACCGTCCCGTTGAAATATTAACAATTATTTATTTTAAAAACAACCTGAAGATTGATTATAAAAGACGTTTGACATCTTTCTACAAACTTTACGGATACTATTTGGAATTTTCGTCTGCCCGTCTTGATCTGCACGAGCCTGTGGATTACTCAACAAAACGCGCCAACCAAAAGGATATATGTTTTTTTAGCAAAAGTTTTTGGATATAAAAAAAGAGTCTTTATTGAACAAAACAAACATTTATTGTGTAACTGGGAGTCTCGAAGGTGCAAACATACAAAGATCATCAAAGGTAAGCGATTAATTTGATTGCTTCTCTGACTTTCGTGACCAAACTACTTTGCTGCTAGCTGATTTTAATATTTTGTCGACTGAGAGCTGTCCTCAAATAAACACTTGGTTTGCTTTCGCTGTAAAGCTTTTTGGAAATCTGACACGCCAGGTGGATTAACAACAAGCTAAGCTGTGTTTTGGTATATTGCACTTGTGATTTCAATATATGTTACTAAATATTTGTAGTAATTTAATTTGAATTTGGCACTCTGCAATTCAGCGGATGTTGACAAAAATGATCCCGCTAACGGGATCGGTGCGCCAAGAAGTTAACCTTTTTGGGATAGGGGGTAGCATTTTCACTTTTGGATGAATAGTGTGCCCAGAGTGTAACATTAACATCTTTGGGCTAGGGGGCAGTATTTTGACGTCCGGATGAAAAGCGTTCCCAAATTAAACTGCATGTTACTAAGGCCCAGAAGCTAGGATATGTATATAATTGGTCGATTTGGATAGAAAACACTCTAAAGTTTCTAAACCGTTAAAATAATGTCTGTGAGTATAACAGAACTGATATGGCAGTCGAAAACCTGAGAAAAATCCAACCAGGAAGTGGGACATCTGAGGTTTGTAGTTTTTCAAGCTTGGCCTACCGAACACACATTGAGATATGGATGAGGTTGCACTTCCTTCGGCTTCCACTAGATGTCAACCTTCTTTTGAAACTTGATTAAAGATTCTACTATAAAGGAGGGGCTCATGAGACCTCTTTGAGTCAGTGGTCTGGCAGAGTGCCTTGGTCTCATGACGCGCGCTCCCGACAGAGTTACCTCTCATTCCAGTGCTTTTTTGAAGACAAAGGAATTCTCTGGTTGGAACATTATTGATGTGTTATGTTAAAACCTCTTCATCCTACCCCCTCCTTTTTCGAACATTCTGTTAAAAATCGCGCAACATTTCAGCGTCCTGCTACTCATGCCAGGAATATAGTATATGCATATGATTAGTATGTGTGGATAGAAAACACTCTGAAGTTTCTAAAACTGGTTAAATCACGGCTGTGACTATAACAGAGCGTGTGTTTCATCGAAAAGCGCAAGAAAAACTGGTCACTGAAAGCTGAAAAAAGTATCCATGCGCCACTTTCATGTATTGTTTAAAGGACACCAAATTTAATATGGACACGGATGCAATTCCTACAGCTTCCACACGATGTCGCCAAAAACATTTTCATTTATCATTTTCATTGACAAAAATCCTTTGAGACATTACCAATAGATCCGTCATTCCATCCAGCCTACAACAATCGATTTTGGAAGATTGAAAAATGGACATTGTTTTCTTGAGTAGCTGCTATTGAATACAGATCGCCCAGTGATCAATTTGATCGCTTATTAACGTTTACAAATACCTAAAGTTGGGTTACAAAAGTAGGTTGAAGTGTTTTGTCAAAGAATATAGGCAACTTATATAATTTTTAAAAATGACGTTGCGTGTTGGAAGAGAGCTTTTTTCCTGAACTAGACAGGCTATACAAATGGATATTTTGGGCATACATGGACGGATTTAATCGGGAAAAATACCAATTTGTGATGTTTATGGGACATATAGGAGTGCCAACAAAGAATATCATCAAAGGTAATGAATGTTTTATATTTTATTTCTGTGTTTTGGGTAGCGCCGGCTACGCTAATTATTTTGTTTACGTCCCCTTCAGGTATATTGGGGTGTTGCATGCTATCAGATAATAGCTTCTCATGCTTTTGCCGAAAAGCATTTTAAAAATGTGACTTGTTGGCTAGATTCACAACGAGTGTAGCTTTAATTCAATACCCTGCATGTGTATTTTAATGAACGTTTGAGTTTTAACGAGTACATTTAGCATTTAGCGTAGCGCATTTGCATTTCCAGGTGCCTACTTGAGACGTCTGCGTCTCAAGTAGGATCAAGAGGTTAAATGATGGAACTTTATGGAACAAATCAGTCATTTATTGTCGAACTGGGATTCCTGGGAGTGCCTTCTGATGAAGATCATCAAAGGTAAGTGAATATTTATGGTGTTGTTTCTAACTTTGTTGATTCCAAAATGGCAGATATTCCTTTGGCTGTTTTGGGTTCTGAGCGCTGTTCTCAGATTATGCTTTTTCCGTAATTTTTTTTTGACACAGCGGTTGCATTAACAAGATATTTATCTTTCATTTGCTGTTTTGGACTTGTTAATGTGTGAAAGTATTTTAGAATTTTAGAATTTCGCGTGCTGCCCTTTCAGCGGAATGTTGTTGAGGGGTTCCGCCTGCGCTAGAAAGGTTAATGTTTTTCATCATAATCCGGGACTATCGGACCACCATTTTATTACGTTTGCAATCACAAAAAATAATCTGCTCAGACCCCAACCAAGGATCATCAAAAGTCGTGCCATAAATTCTCGGACAACCCAAAGATTCCTAGATGCCCTTCCAGACTCACTCATCCTACCCAAGGACGTCATAGTACAAAAATCAGTTACCCACCAAACTGAGGAACTCAATTTAACCTTGCGCAATACCCTAGATGCTGTCGCAACCCAAAAAACTAAAAAACATTTGTCATAAGAAACTAGCTCCCTGGTATACAGAAAATACCCGAGCTCTGAAGCAAGCTTCCAGAAAATTGGAACGGAAATGGTGCTACACCAAATTGGAAGTCTTCCGACTAGCTTGGAAAGACAGTACCGTGCAGTATCGAAGAGCCCTCAGTGCTGCTCGATCATCCTGTTTTTACAACTTAATTGAGGAAAATAAGAATAATCCAAAATGTATTTTTGATACTGTCGCAAAGCTAACTAAAAAGAAGCATTCCCCAAGAGAGGATGGCTTTCACTTCAGCAGTGATAAATTCATGAACTTCTTTGAGGAAAAGATCATGATCATTACAAAGCTCAGTTGTCCTGAGTCTGCACAACTCTGCCAGGACCAAGGATCAAGGGACACTCACGTTTTTTAGTAGTATATTTCTTGACACATTGATGAAAATAAAATAAAAACATTCTAAAATAACCAAACCTTCAAGCTGCATACTGGACCCTATTCCAACTAAACTACTGAAAGAGCTGCTTCCTGTGCTTGGCCCTCCTATGTTGAACATAATAAACGGCTCTCTATCCACCGGATGTGTACCAAACTCACTAAAAGTGGCAGTAATAAAGCCTCTCTTGAAAAAGTCAAAACTTCAACAAGAAAATATAAAAAAACGAATCGGCCTATATCGAATCTCCCATTCCTCTCAAAATGTATTGGAAAAGCTATTGCGCCACAACTCACTGCTTTCCTGAAGACCCCATCATAGCACTGAGGCTGCACTTGTGAAGGTGATAAATGACCTTTCATGTCATCAGACCGAGGCTCTGCATCTGTCCTCGTGCTCCTAGACCTTAGTGCTGCTTTTGATACCATCGATCAGCACATTCTTTTGGAGAGATTGGAAACCCAAATTGGTCTACACAGACAAGTTCTGACCTGGTTTAGATCTTATCTGTCGGAAAGATATCAGTTTGTCTCTGTGGCTTGTCCTCTGACAAATCAACTGTAAATGTCGGTGTTCCTCAAGGCTCCATTTTAGGACCACTATTGTTTTCACTATATATTTTACCTCTTGGTGATGCCCTTCATAAACATAATGTTAACTTTCACTGCAATACGAATGACACACAGCTGTACATTTTGAAGAAACATGGTGAAGCCCCACAATTGCTCTCCCTGGAAGCCTGTGCTTCAGACATAAGGAAGTGGATGGCGGCAAATGTTCTACTTTTGAACTCGGACAAAACAGAGATGCTTGTTCTAGGTCCCAAGAAACAAAGAGACATTCTGTTGAATCTGACAATTAATATTGATGGTTGTACAGTCGTCTCAAATAAAACTGTGAAGGACCTTGGCGTTACTCTGGACCCTGACCTCTCTTTTGACGAACATATGAAGACTGTTTCAAGGACAGCTTTTTTCCGATCTACGTAACATTGCAAAAATCAGAAACTTTCTGTCCAAAAATGATGCAGAAAAATGTATCCATTCTTTTGTCACTTCTAGGTTAGACTACTGCAATGCTCTACTTTCCAGCTACCTGGATAAAGCACTAAATAAACTTCAGTTAGTGCAAAAGATGGCTGCTAGAATCTTGACTAGAACCCAAAAACTTGATCATATTGCTCCAGTGTTAGCCTCTCTACACTGGCTTCCTGTTTAGGCAAGGGCTGATTTCAATGTTTTACTGCTAACCTATAAAGCATTACAAGGGCTTGCTCCTACCTATCTTTCCAATTTGGTCCTGCCGTACATACCTACATGTACGATACAGTCACAAGATGCAGGCCTCCTTACTGTCCCTAGAATTTCTAAGCAAACAGCTGGAGGCAGGGCTTTCTCCTATTAACTTTTTATGGCTGCAGGGGCAGTATTGAGTAGCTTGGATGAAAGGTGCCCATATCAAATGGCCTGCTCCTTAGTCATAGTTGCTAATATTTGCATATTATTATTAGTATTGGATAGAAAACACTCTGAAGTTTCTAAAACTGTTTGAATGATGTCTGTGAGTATAACAGAACTAATTTTGGCAGGCAAAATCCTGAGTTGAAATCAAAACAGGAAGTCAGAAATCTGAGCTTGTATGTATTCAGTCCCCAATGAAATCCCCTTGAGATATGAATGACGTTGCACTGCCTAGGGGTTCCACTAGATGTCAACCATCAATAGAAATTATAATGAGGCTTCTATGTTGTTGTGGGAGTGAATGAGAGCAGAATATATCAGATGTCCATCAAACAGCCATTTTGTGATCGTGCTTTTTCCTCATGGTAGTCACTTGTGTTCCATTGCTCACGTAGACAAGAAGGAATACTCCGGTTGGAACTTTATTGAAGCTATATGTTAAAAACATCCTAATGATTGATTCTGTACTTAGTTTGAAATGTTTCTTCGACCGGTAATATCACTTTTTGAAGTTGTTTTCCGATATAACGCTGACCAGAGTTACCTTTTGGATATGTATACCAAACAAAAGAAGGTATTTGGACATAAATAACGGACATTTTCGAACAAAGCAAACATTTATTGTGGACCTGGGATTCCTGAAGTGCTTTCGGATGTAGATCATCAAAGGTAAGGGAATATTTATCATATAATTTCTTGTTTATGTTGACGCCATTTTGTGGCTGTGGTGTTTTTAAATTGAGCTCCGTCTCAGATTATTGCATGCGTTCCTTTTTCCTTAAAGTTTTTTTGAAATCTGACACAGCGGTTGCATTAAGGAGAGGTATATCTATAATTCCATGTGTATAACTTGTATTATCATCTACATTTATGATGAGTATTTCTGTTGAATGATGTGGCTATGCAAAATCACTTGATGTTTTTGGAACTAGTGAATCTAACGCGCCAATGTGAACTCAGATTTTTTTTATATAAATATGAACTTTATCAAACAAAACATGCATGTATTGTGTAACATGAAGTCCTATGAGTGTCATCTGATGAAGATAATTCAAGGTTAGTGATTCATTTTATCTTTATTTCTGCTTTTTGTGAATGCTATATTTCGCTGGAAAATGGCTGTGCTTATTGTGGTTTGGTGGAGACCTAACATAATCGTTTGTAGTGCTTTCGCTGAAAAGCCTATTTGAAATCGGACACTTTGGTGGGATTAACAATGAGAATAGCTTTAAAATGGTATGAGACACATGTATGTTTTAGGAATTGTAATTATGAGATTTCTGTGGTTTGAATTTGGCGACCTCTATTTTCACTGGTAGTATCTGGATTGCAGCCATAACAGGTTAAACTCCATTTTTATGTAATTGTCTGCCAACCCATGTGAGAGACGCAGACTCGCTCTCAACCTTTAAGTCTTTATTGAAGACTCATCTCCTCAGTAGGTCCTATGATTGAGTTAGTCTGGCGCAGTGTGTGAAGGTGAACGGAAAGGCACTGGAGCAACGAACTTCCCTTGCTGTCTCTGCCTGGCCCGTTCCCCTCTCTCCACTGGGATTCTCTGCCTCTAACCCTATTACGGGGGCTGAGTCACTGGCTTACTGGTGCTCTTCCATGCCGTCCCTAGGTGGGGTGCGTCACTTGAGTGGGTTGAGTCACTGACGTGATCTTCCTGTCTGGGTTGGCGCCCCCCCTTGGGTTGTGCCGTGGCGGAGATCATTGTGGGCGATACTCGGCTTTGTCTCAGGATGTTAAGTTGGTGGTTGAAGATATCCCTCTAGTGGTGTCGGGGCTGTGCTTTGGCAAAGTGGGTGGGGTTATATCCTGCCTGTTCGGGCCCTGACTGGGGGTATCGTTGGGCAGGGCCACAGTGTCTCCTGACCCCTCCTGTCTCAGCCTCCAGTATTTATGCTGCAGTAGTTTATGTGTCGGGGGGGTAGGGTCAGTCTGTTATATCTGGAGTATTTATCCTGTCTTATCTTATCTTATGTACAGTGTGAATTTAAGTATGCTCGCTCTAATTATCTCTCTATTTTTCTCTCTTTCTTTCTCTCTTTCACTCTTTCTCTCTCTCGGAGGACCTGAGCCCTAGGACCATGCCTCAGGACTACCTAGCCTGCTGACTCCTTGCTGTCCCCAGTCCACCTGGCCGTACTGCTGCTCCAGTTTCAACTGTTCTGCCTGCGGCTATGGAACCCTGACCTGTTCACCGGATGTGCTACCTGTCCCAGACCTGCTGTTTTCAACTCTCTAGAGACAGCAGGAGCGGTATTGATACTCTGAATGATCGGCTATGAAAAGCCAACTGACATTTACTCTGAGGTGCTGACTTGTTGCACCCTCGACAACCACTGTGATTAATATAATTTGACCCTGCTGGTCATCTATGAACATTTGAACATATTGGTCAAGTTCTGATATAATCTCCACCCGGCACAGCCAGAAGAAGACTGGCCACTCCTCATAGCCTGGTTCCGCTCTAGGTTTCTTCCTAGGTTCTGGCCTTTCTAGGGAATTTTTTCAAGACACCGTGCTTCTACACCTGCATTGCTTGCTGTTTGGTGTTTTAGGCTGGGTTTCTGTACAGCACTCTGTGACATCAGCTGATGGAAGAAGGGCTATATAAATACATTTGATTGATTACAGCTGCAAGTCCCATGACTCACATGCTGAGGTCTAGCCGGAGAGGACAAGAATTAGACCCCACATGTCGGAGAGCTGTTCTTACCCCACGTCATTATAGTAGGCCTTCGCCACTCCCCAAGCTGTGATGAAGATTGTTGGCCCTCCTGCAGGAGATAAGCACACACCCAATCAATGTCTGGTCAAGCCAAACCCAGAATATAGACAGACAAACTTACCCCAAACAATCAGACAGACACAGACCAATCAGACAGACAGACATACACACTTGCCCAAGCCAATCAGACAGACATGCAGACAGACAAACTCATCACCAGCCAGTCAGACAGACAGACAGCCAGCCAGACAGACAAACTTACACCAGCCAATCAGACAGATAGACAGACAAATACAATTACCCACACTCACCCCAGCCAATCAGAATGTAGTACCAGAAGTACTTTCTCTCAGAAAAGAAGGAAACGGCCAATAGGGCGCGGAGATACAGGCCTTCCACCAGCAGCCAGAAGAAGCTGGCCATTATACAGTACTGGAATAAGACCATCACCGCCTTGCAGCCAACCTGAAAACACAGAGAGATACAGTATCAGCCCACCTGAAAACACAGAGAGATACAGTATCAGCCCACCTGAAAACACAGAGCGATAAATGGAATCAGCCAACCTGAAAACACAGAGAAATACAGTATCAGCCCACATGAAAACACAGAGCAATAAATGGTATCAGCCCACCTGACAACACAGAGAGATACAGTATCAGCCCACCTCAAAACACAGAGAGATACAGTATCAGCCCACCTGTAAACACAGAGCGATAATGGTATAAGCCCACCTGACAACACAGAAAGATACAGTATCAGCCCACCTGAAAACACAGAGCGATAAATGGTATCAGCCCAACTGATAACACAGAGGGATACAGTATCAGCCCACCTGAAAACACAGAGCGATAAATGGAATCAGCCAACCTGAAAACACAGAGAAATACAGTATCAGCCCACATGAAAACACAGAGCGATAAATGGTATCAGCCCACCTGACAACACAGAGAGATACAGTATCAGCCCACCTGAAAACACAGAGAGATAAATGGTATCAGCCCACCTGAAAACACAGAGCGATAAATGGTATCAGCCCACCTGACAACACAGAGAGATACAGTATCAGCCCACCTGAAAACACAGAGAGATAATGGTATCAGCCCACCTGAAAACACAGAGCGATAATGGTATCAGCCCACCTGACAACACAGAGAGATACAGTATCAGCCCACCTGAAAACACAGAGCGATAAATGGTATCAGCCCACCTGAAAACACAGAGCGATTTAAAAGGTATCAGCCCACCTGACAACACGGAGCGATAAATGGTATCAGCCCACCTGATAACACAGAGGGATACAGTATCAGCCCACCTGAAAACACAGAGCGATAAATGGTATCAGCCCACCTGACAACACAGAGAGATACAGTATCAGCCCACCTGAAAACACAGAGCGATAAATGGTATCAGCCCACCTGAAAACACAGAGCGATATAAATGGTATCAGCCCACCGGACAACACGGAGCGATAAATGGTATCAGCCCACCTGAAAACACAGAGCGATAAATGGTATCAGCCCACCTGACAACACAGAGAGATAAATGGTATCAGCCCACCTGACAACACAGAGAGATAAATGGTATCAGCCCACCTGACAACACAGAGAGATATACAGTATCAGCCCACCTGACAACACAGAGAGATATATGGTATCAGCCCACCTGACAACACAGAGAGATAAATGGTATCAGCCAACCTGACAACACAGAGAGATAAATGGTATCAGCCCACCTGACAACACAGAGAGATATACAGTATCAGCCCACCTGACAACACAGAGAGATATATGGTATCAGCCCACCTGACAACACAGAGAGATAAATGATATCAGCCCACCTGAAATCACAGAGAGATATATGGTATCAGCCCACCTGACAACACAGAGAGATAAATGGTATCAGCCCAACCGACAACACAGAGAGATACAGTATCAGCCCACCTGAAATCACAGAGAGATACATGGTATCAGCCCACCTGACAACACAGAGAGATATACAGTACCAGCCCACCTGACAACACAGAGATATAAATGGTATCAGTCCACCTGACAACACAGAGAGATAAATGGTATCAGCCCACCTGACAACACAGAGAGTTAAATGGTATCAGCCCACCTGACAACACAGAGAGTTAAATGGTATCAGCCCACCTGACAACACAGAGAGATAAATGGTATCAGCCCACCTGACAACACAGAGAGATATACAGCATCAACCCACCTGAAAACACAGAGCGATAAATGGTATCAGCCCACCTGACAACACAGAGAGATATACAGTATCAGCCCACCTGACAATACAGAGAGATAAATGGCATCAGTCCATCTGACAACACAGAGAGATAAATGGTATCAGTCCACCTGACAACACAGAGAGATATACAGTATCAGCCCACCTGACAACACAGAGAGATAAATGGTATCAGCCCAGCTGAAAACACAGCGTGATACATGGTATCAGCCCACCTGACAACACAGAGAGATATACAGTATCAGCCCACCTGACAACACAGAGAGATAAATGGCATCAGTCCATCTGACAACACAGAGAGATAAATGGTATCAGTCCACCTGACAACACAGAGAGATATACAGTATCAGCCAAACTGACAACACACAGAGATAAATGGTATCAGTCCACCTGACAACACAGAGATGTACATTATCAGCCCACCTGAAAACACAAACGGATATAAAGTATCAGTCCACCTGACAGAGATATACAGTATCAGTCCACCTGACAGAGATATACAGTATCAGTCCACCTGACAGAGATATACAGTATCAGTCCACATATTAACACAGGTATACAGTATCAGTCCACCTGACAGAGAAATACAGTATCAGTCCACCTGACAGAGATATAAAGTATCAGTCCACCTGACAGAGATATACAGTATCAGTCCACATATTAACACAGAGATATAAAGTATCAGTCCACCTGACAGAGATATAAAGTATCAGTCCACCTGACAGAGATATACAGTATCAGTCCACCTGACAGAGATATACAGTATCAGTCCACCTGACAGAGATATACAGTATCAGTCCACCTGACAGAGATATAGAGCATCAGTCCACCTGACAGAGATATAAAGTATCAGTCCACCTGACAGAGATATACAGTATCAGTCCACATATTAACACAGAGATATAAAGTATCAGTCCACCTGACAGAGATATACAGTATCAGTCCACCTGACAGAGATATAAAGTATGAGTCCACCTGACAGAGATATAAAGTATCAGTCCACCTGACAGAGATATACAGTATCAGTCCACATATTAACACAGGTATACAGTATCAGTCCACCTGACAGAGAAATACAGTATCAGTCCACCTGACAGAGATATAAAGTATCAGTCCACCTGACAGAGATATACAGTATCAGTCCACATATTAACACAGAGATATAAAGTATCAGTCCACCTGACAGAGATATAAAGTATCAGTCCACCTGACAGAGATATACAGTATCAGTCCACCTGACAGAGATATACAGTATCAGTCCACCTGACAGAGATATACAGTATCAGTCCACCTGACAGAGATATAGAGCATCAGTCCACCTGACAGAGATATAAAGTATCAGTCCACCTGACAGAGATATACAGTATCAGTCCACATATTAACACAGAGATATACAGTATCAGTCCACATATTAACACAGGTATACAGTATCAGTCCACCTGACAGAGAAATACAGTATCAGTCCACCTGACAGAGATATAAAGTATCAGTCCACCTGACAGAGATATACAGTATCAGTCCACATATTAACACAGAGATATAAAGTATCAGTCCACCTGACAGAGATATAAAGTATCAGTCCACCTGACAGAGATATACAGTATCAGTCCACCTGACAGAGATATACAGTATCAGTCCACCTGACAGAGATATACAGTATCAGTCCACCTGACAGAGATATAGAGCATCAGTCCACCTGACAGAGATATAAAGTATCAGTCCACCTGACAGAGATATACAGTATCAGTCCACATATTAACACAGAGATATAAAGTATCAGTCCACCTGACAGAGATATACAGTATCAGTCCACCTGACAGAGATATAAAGTATGAGTCCACCTGACAGAGATATAAAGTATCAGTCCACCTGACAGAGATATACAGTATCAGTCCACATATTAACACAGAGATATAAAGTATCAGTCCACCTGACAGAGATATAAAGTATCAGTCCACCTGACAGAGATATAAAGTATCAGTCCACCTGACAGAGATATACAGTGTCAGTCCACCTGGCAGAGATATACAGTATCAGTCCACATATTAACACAGAGATATAAAGTATCAGTCCACCTGACAGAGATATAAAGTATCAGTCCACCTGACAGAGATATACAGTATCAGTCCATCTGGCAGAGATATAAAGTATCAGTCCACATATTAACACAGAGATATAAAGTATCAGTCCACCTGACAGAGATATACAGTATCAGTCCACCTGACAGAGATATACAGTATCAGTCCACCTGACAGAGATATAAAGTATCAGTCCACCTGACAGAGATATACAGTATCAGTCCACCTGACAGAGATATAAAGTATCAGTCCACATATTAACACAGAGATATACAGTATCAGTCCACCTGACAGAGATATACAGTATCAGTCCACCTGACAGAGATATAAAGTATCAGTCCACCTGACAGAGATATACAGTATCAGTCCACATATTAACACAGAGATATAAAGTATCAGTCCACCTGACAGAGATATACAGTATCAGTCCACCTGACAGAGATATCAAGTATCAGTCCATCTGACAGAGATATACAGTATCAGTCCACCTGACAGAGATATACAGTATCAGTCCACCTGACAGAGATATACAGTATCAGTCCACCTGACAGAGATATAAAGTATCAGTCCACCTGACAGAGATATACAGTATCAGTCCACATATTAACACAGAGATATAAAGTATCAGTCCACCTGACAGAGATATAAAGTATCAGTCCACCTGACAGAGATATACAGTATCAGTCCACCTGACAGAGATATACAGTATCAGTCCACCTGACAGAGATATACAGTATCAGTCCACCTGACAGAGATATACAGTATCAGTCCACCTGACAGAGATATAGAGCATCAGTCCACCTGACAGAGATATACAGTATCAGTCCACCTGAAACACAGTATCAGTCCACATATTAACACAGAGATATAAAGTATCAGTCCACCTGACAGAGATATACAGTATCAGTCCACCTGACAGAGATATAGAGCATCAGTCCACCTGACAGAGATATACAGTATCAGTCCACCTGGCAGAAATATACAGTATCAGTCCACATATAAACACAGAGATATAAAGTATCAGTCCACCTGACAGAGATATAAAGTATCAGTCCACCTGACAGAGATATACAGTATCAGTCCACCTGGCAGAGATATACAGTATCAGTCCAAATATTAACACAGAGATATAAAGTAAGTGTCCACCTGACAGAGATATACAGTATCAGTCCACCTGACAGAGATATACAGTATCAGTCCACCTGACAGAGATATCAAGTATCAGTCCATCTGACAGAGATATAAAGTATCAGTCCACCTGACAGAGAAATACAGTATCAGCCCATCTGACAGAGATATAAAGTATCAGTCCACCTGACAGAGATATCAAGTATCAGTCCATCTGACAGAGATATAAAGTATCAGTCCACCTGACAGAGAAATACAGTATCAGCCCACCTGACAGAGATATAAAGTATCAGTCCACCTGACAGAGATATCAAGTATCAGTCCACCTGACAGAGATATACAGTATCAGTCCACCTGAATGAGAAATACAGTATCAGTCCACCTGACAGAGATATAAAGTATCAGTCCACCTGACAGAGATATACAGTATCAATCCAAAAATTAACACAGAGATATAAAGTATCAGTCCACCTGACAGAGATATACAGTATCAGTCCACCTGACAGAGATATACAGTATCAGTCCACCTGACAGAGATATAGAGTATCAGTCCACCTGACAGAGATAAAAAGTCTCAGTCCACCTGACAGAGATATACAGTATCAGTCCACCTGGCAGATATATACAGTATCAGTCCAAATATTAACACAGAGATATAAAGTATCAGTCCACCTGACTGAGAAATACAGTATCAGTCCACCTGACAGAGATATACAGTATCAGTCCACCTGACAGAGATATAAAGTATCAGTCCACCTGACAGAGATATAAAGTATCAGTCCACATATTAACACAGAGATATAAAGTATCAGTCCACCTGACAGAGATATACAGTATCAGTCCACCTGAATGAGAAATACAGTATCAGTCCACCTGACAGAGATATAATGAATCAGTCCACCTGACAGAGATATACAGTATAAGTCCACATATTAACACAGAGATATAAAGTATCAGTCCACCTGACAGAGACATACAGTATCAGTCCACATATTAACACATAGATATACAGTATCAGTCCACCTGACAGAGATACAGTATCAGTCCAGCTGACAGAGATATACAGTATCAGTCCACCTGACAGAGATATAAAGTATCAGTCCACCTGACAGAGATATACAGTATCAGTCCACCTGACAGAGATATACAGTATCAGTCCACCTGAAAGAGATATAAAGTATCAGTCCACCTGACAGAGATATACAGTATCAGTCCACCTGACAGAGATATAATGTATCAGTCCACCTGACAGAGATATAAAGTATCAGTCCACATATTAAAACAGAGATATAGAGTATAAGTCCACCTGACAGAGATTCAAGTATCAGTCCACCTGACAGAGATATACAGTATCAGTCCACCTGACAGAGAAATACAGTATCAGTCCACCTGAAAGAGATATAAAGTATCAGTCCACCTGACAGAGATATACAGTATCAGTCCACCTGACAGAGATATAATGTATCAGTCCACCTGACAGAGATATACAGTATCAGTCAACCTGACAGAGATATAAAGTATCAGTCCACCCGACAGAGATATACAGTATCAGTCCACCTGACAGTGATATAAAGTATCAGTCCACCTGACAGAGATGTAAAGTATCAGTCCAACTGACAGAGATATACAGTATCAGACCACTTGACAGAGATATACAGTATCAGTCCACCTGACAGAGATATACAGTATCAGTCCACATATTAACACAGAGATATAAAGTATCAGTCCACCTGACAGAGATATACAGTATCAGTCTATCTGACAGAGATATACAGTATCAGTCCACCTGACAGAGATATAAAGTATCAGTCCACCTGACAGAGATATACAGTATCAGACCACTTGACAGAGATATACAGTATCAGTCCACCTGACAGAGATATACAGTATCAGTCCACATATTAAGACAGAGAAATAAAGTATCAGTCCACCTGACAGATATATACAGTATCAGTCCACATATTAACACAGAGATATACAGTATCAGTCTATCTGACAGAGATATACAGTATCAGTCCACCTGACAGAGATATACAGTATCAGTCCACCTGACAGAGATATGAAGTATCAGTCCAACTGACAGAGATATACAGTATCAGTCCACCTGACAGAGATATACAGTATCAGTCCACATATTAAGAGAGAGATATAAAGTATCAGTCCACATGACAGAGATATACAGTATCAGTCCACATATTAACACAGAGATATAAAGTATCAGTCCACCTGACAGAGATATACAGTATCAGTCCACCTGAAAGAGATATAAAGTATCAGTCCACCTGACAGAGATATACAGTATCAGTCCACCTGACAGAGATATACAGTATCAGTCCACCTGACAGAGATATACAGTATCAGTCCACCTGACAGAGATATATTCAGTATAAGTCCACATATTAACCCAGATATATAAAGTATCAGTCCACCTGACAGAGATATATAGTATTAGGCCACCTGACAGAGATATAAAGTATCAGTCCACCTGACAGAGATATACAGTATCAGTCCACCTGACAGAGATATAAAGTATCAGTCCACCTGACAGAGATATACAGTATCAGTCCACCTGACAGAGATATACAGTATCAGTCCACCTGACAGAGATATACAGTATCAGTCCACCTGACAGAGATATACAGTATCAGCCCACCTGACAGAGATTTAAAGTATCAGTCCACCTGACAGAGATATACAGTATCAGTCCACCTGACAGAGATATACAGTATCAGTCCACATATTAACACAGAGATATAAAGTATCAGTTCACCTGACAGAGATATACAGTATCAGTCCACCTGACAGAGATATACAGTATCAGTCCACATATTAACACAGAGATATAAAGTATCACTCCACCTGACAGAGATATACAGTATCAGTCCACATATAAACACAGAAATATAAAGTATCAGTCCACCTGACAGAGATATACAGTATCAGTCCACCTGACAGAGATATAGAGTATCAGTCCACCTGACAGAGATATAAAGTATCAGCCCACCTGACAGAGATATACAGTATCAGTCCACCTGACAGAGATATACAGTATCAGTCCACCTGACAGAGATATACAGTATCAGTCCACCTGACAGAGATATACAGTATCAGTCCACATATTAAGACAGAGATATAAAGTATCAGTCCACATGACAGAGATATACAGTATCAGTCCACATATTAACACAGAGATATAGAGTATAAGTCCACCTGACAGAGATTCAAGTATCAGTCCACCTGACAGAGATATACAGTATCAGTCCACCTGACAGAGAAATACAGTATCAGTCCACCTGAAAGAGATATAAAGTATCAGTCCACCTGACAGAGATATACAGTATCAGTCCACCTGACAGAGATATAATGTATCAGTCCACCTGACAGAGATATACAGTATCAGTCAACCTGACAGAGATATAAAGTATCAGTCCACCCGACAGAGATATACAGTATCAGTCCACCTGACAGTGATATAAAGTATCAGTCCACCTGACAGAGATGTAAAGTATCAGTCCAACTGACAGAGATATACAGTATCAGACCACTTGACAGAGATATACAGTATCAGTCCACCTGACAGAGATATACAGTATCAGTCCACATATTAACACAGAGATATAAAGTATCAGTCCACCTGACAGAGATATACAGTATCAGTCTATCTGACAGAGATATACAGTATCAGTCCACCTGACAGAGATATAAAGTATCAGTCCACCTGACAGAGATATACAGTATCAGACCACTTGACAGAGATATACAGTATCAGTCCACCTGACAGAGATATACAGTATCAGTCCACATATTAAGACAGAGAAATAAAGTATCAGTCCACCTGACAGATATATACAGTATCAGTCCACATATTAACACAGAGATATACAGTATCAGTCTATCTGACAGAGATATACAGTATCAGTCCACCTGACAGAGATATACAGTATCAGTCCACCTGACAGAGATATGAAGTATCAGTCCAACTGACAGAGATATACAGTATCAGTCCACCTGACAGAGATATACAGTATCAGTCCACATATTAAGAGAGAGATATAAAGTATCAGTCCACATGACAGAGATATACAGTATCAGTCCACATATTAACACAGAGATATAAAGTATCAGTCCACCTGACAGAGATATACAGTATCAGTCCACCTGAAAGAGATATAAAGTATCAGTCCACCTGACAGAGATATACAGTATCAGTCCACCTGACAGAGATATACAGTATCAGTCAACCTGACAGAGATATACAGTATCAGTCCACCTGACAGAGATATATTCAGTATAAGTCCACATATTAACCCAGATATATAAAGTATCAGTCCACCTGACAGAGATATATAGTATTAGGCCACCTGACAGAGATATAAAGTATCAGTCCACCTGACAGAGATATACAGTATCAGTCCACCTGACAGAGATATAAAGTATCAGTCCACCTGACAGAGATATACAGTATCAGTCCACCTGACAGAGATATACAGTATCAGTCCACCTGACAGAGATATACAGTATCAGTCCACCTGACAGAGATATACAGTATCAGCCCACCTGACAGAGATTTAAAGTATCAGTCCACCTGACAGAGATATACAGTATCAGTCCACCTGACAGAGATATACAGTATCAGTCCACATATTAACACAGAGATATAAAGTATCAGTTCACCTGACAGAGATATACAGTATCAGTCCACCTGACAGAGATATACAGTATCAGTCCACATATTAACACAGAGATATAAAGTATCACTCCACCTGACAGAGATATACAGTATCAGTCCACATATAAACACAGAAATATAAAGTATCAGTCCACCTGACAGAGATATACAGTATCAGTCCACCTGACAGAGATATAGAGTATCAGTCCACCTGACAGAGATATAAAGTATCAGCCCACCTGACAGAGATATACAGTATCAGTCCACCTGACAGAGATATACAGTATCAGTCCACCTGACAGAGATATACAGTATCAGTCCACCTGACAGAGATATACAGTATCAGTCCACCTGACAGAGATATACAGTATCAGTCCACCTGACAGAGATATACAGTATCAGTCCACCTGACAGAGATATACAGTATCAGTCCACATATTAAGACAGAGATATAAAGTATCAGTCCACATGACAGAGATATACAGTATCAGTCCACATATTAACACAGAGATATAAAGTATCAGTCCACCTGACAGAGATATACAGTATCAGTCCACCTGACAGAGATATACAGTATCAGTCCACATATTAACACAGAGATATAAAGTATCAGTCCACCTGACAGAGATATACAGTATCAGTCCACCTGACAGAGATATACAGTATCAGTCCACCTGACAGAGATATACAGTATCAGTCCACCTGACAGAGATATACAGTATCAGTCCACATATTAACACAGAGATATAAAGTATCAGTCCACCTGACAGAGATATACAGTATCAGTCCACCTGACAGAGATATAAAGTATCAGTCCACCTGACAGAGATATACAGTATCAGTCCACCTGACAGAGATATACAGTATCAGTCCACCTGACAGAGATATAAAGTATCAGTCCACCTGACAGAGATATACAGTATCAGTCCACCTGACAGAGATATACAGTATCAGTCCACATATTAACACAGAGATATAAAGTATCACTCCACCTGACAGAGATATACAGTATCAGTCCACATATAAACACAGAAATATAAAGTATCAGTCCACCTGACAGAGATATACAGTATCAGTCCACATATTAACACAGAGATATAAAGTATCAGTCCACCTGACAGAGATATACAGTATCAGTTCACCTGACAGAGATATACAGTATCAGTCCACATATAAACACAGAGATATAAAGTATCAGTCCACCTGACAGAGATATACAGTATCAGTTCACCTGACAGAGATATACAGTATCAGTCCACATATTAACACAGAGATATAAAGTATCAGTCCACCTGACAGAGATATAGAGTATCAGTCCAACTGACAGAGATATAAAGTATCAGTCCACCTGACAGAGATATACAGTATCAGTCCACCTGACAGAGATATACAGTATCAGTCCACATATTAACACAGAGATATAAAGTATCAGTTCACCTGACAGAGATATACAGTATCAGTCCACATATTAACACAGAGATATACAGTATCAGTCCACCTGACAGAGATATACAGTATCAGTCCACCTGACAGAGATATACAGTATCAGTCCACCTGACAGAGATTTAAAGTATCAGTCCATCTGACAGAGATATACAGTATCAGTCCACCTGACAGAGATATACAGTATCAGTCCACATATTAACACAGAGATATAAAGTATCAGTCCACCTGACAGAGATATACAGTATCAGTCCACCTGACAGAGATATAAAGTATCAGTACACCTGACAGAGATATACAGTATCAGACCACCTGTCAGAGATATAAATATCAGTCCACCTGACAACACACATAGATATAAAGATTCTGATGCTCAAAACGCTCTACAGCTGCACCACCAAGAGCATCCTGACCAGTTGCATCACCGCCTGGTATGGGAACTGCTTGGCATCTGACTGTAAGGCACTACAGAGGGTAGTGAGTACATCACTGGGTCCAAGCTTCCTGCCATCCAGGACCTATATACTCGGCAGTGTCAGAGGAAAGCCCAAAAAATTGAGAGAGCGTCCAGTCAGCCAAGTCAAAGACTGTTTTCTCTGCTACCGCACGGCAAGCGGTACCGGAGCGCCAAGTCTAGGACCAAAAGGCTCCTCAAAAGCTTTTACCCCTAAACCATAAGACTGCTGAACAACTAATCAACTGACCACTGGACTATTTACATTGACCCCCCCTCCTCCATTTGTTTTGTACACTGCTCCTATTCTCTGTTTATTAACTATGCATAGTCACTACCTACATTTACCTCGACTAACCTGGACCCCGCACATTGAATCGGTACAGGTAACCCCTGTAATAGCCTATGTATTGTTATTTTATTGTGTTACTTTTTGTTATTTTTACTTTGGTTTATTTGGTAAATATTTTCTTAACTCTTTCTTGAACCGCACTGTTGGTTAAGGGCTTGTAAGTAAGCATTTCACAGTAAGGTCTACACTTCGGCGCATGTGAAAAATAAAGTTTGATTTGAGAAGTGTTTGAAATACAGACATGTTCAACAAGATGGATTATAATGTTGGAAGGTGGAGGTTTTTCTCTATTTAAACACTGTCTCCTGAGGTTGGTACAATTAACACACATACACTCACACACACATATACTTACACACACCCACAGACACGGGCTGTGTACTTACGGATCCTGGGGAGCAGTTGTCAACCTCTCCGACCTGGTACAGAACCACATCCTTCGTAAACACAGCGATGGCCTTCAAGATGAATGACACAAACAGGTGCATGTGGATGTAGTTCCTAGTGCAGTGGAGTTTCCTAGGGGAGACACACACGACATGTTACATCCAGTGTGACCAAAGAACTTCCACTGTCTATGGAATTGAGAAATGGAGAAAGAATGACCACTAATTGATGAATGAATGAAATACTAATGAAACCTTTTGGTTCTCTGACACTGTGGAGGGATACGGAGGGAGAACAAAGCCTTTTCTCAATCCTCAATAACCACCATAAAGAGCTTATCGAAACACAGTGAGATACTGAAGCATGTGGATTTATAAATGAGCTTTCAGCCAACAACTTCAACATAAGCCTTAATATCTCACAGTCTGAAGGTCTGTGGTGTGTAATGACTGAAGCATAGATGACCCAAAGCAGAGTGATGCTTAGTAGTGATGTATGAGGTTGCATCCCAAATGGCACCCTATTCTCTATAGGTCCTGGTCAAAAGTAGTGAACTACATAGGGAATAGGGCCCTTGTCTAAAGTATTGCACTATATTGGGAATAGGGCCCTGGTCAACAGTAGTGCACTATATAGGGAGGCATTTGGGATGTACCTTGGTGTTCCTTTCCTCTAACACCCTGAATCAGCCAATTGGAAGCCTGGGATGATTATGTGGCCATGGTATGAGGGCCAGCTTGGGAATTTATCCAGGACACCAGGGTTAACACCCCTATTCCATGTGATCTTTAGTGACCACAGCGAGTCATGATACCCGTTTAACGTCCCATCTGAAAGGCGGCACCCTACATAGAGTAACATCCCCAATCTTTTTTTTTTGACCCGAAGAAATAGTGCCTCCTACTGGCCCTCCAACACCACTTCCAGCAGCATCTGGTCTCCCATCCAGGGACCGACCAGGACCCACAATGCTTAGTTTCAGAGGCAAGTCAGCAGCGGGGGGCAGGGTGGTATGCAGCTGGCTAACAGCTGTAGCCATGAAGTGTTTTGAAAGGCTGGTCATGGGTCACATCAACACCATTATCCCAGAAACCCTAGACCCACTCCAATTCGCATACCGTACCAACAGATAAACAGATGAAGCAATCTCAAATGCACTCCACACTGCCCTCTCCTACCTGGACAAGAGGAGCACCTATGTGAGAATGCTGTTCATTGACTACAGCTCAGCGTTCAACACCATAGTGCCCTCAAAGCTCATCACTAAGCTAAGGACCCTGGGACTGAACACCTCCCTTTGCAACTCGATCCAGGACTTCCTGACGAGCCGTCCCCAGGTGGTAAGGGTAGGCAACAACACATCCACCCGGCTGACCCTAAACACGGGGGCCCCTCAGGGATGCGTGCTTAGCCCCCTCCTGTACTCCCTGTTCACACACGACTGCGTGGCTAAGTACGACTCTTAAACCATCATTAAGTTTGCCGACAAGGTGGTAGGCCTGATCACTGACAACAATGAGACAGCCTATAGGGAGGAGGTCAGAGCACTGTCAGTTTGGTGCCAGGTATCAGCAAGACAAAGGAGCTGATCGTGGACTACAGGAAATGGAGGGCCGAGCACGATTAGACGGGCCTGCAGTGGAGCCGGTCGAGAGCTTCAAGTTCCTCAGTGTCCACTAAAGATTAATCATGGTCCACAAACACCAACACAGTCGTGAAGAGGGCACGACAACGCCTCTTCCCCCTCAGGAGGCTGAATAAATTTGGCATGGGCCCCCAGATCCTCAAAAAGTTCTAGAGGTGCACCATTGACAGAATCTTGAGTGACAGCATCACCGCTTGGTATGGAAATTCCTTGGCATCCGACTGCATGGAGCTACAGAGGGTAGTGCGTACCGTCCAGTACATCACTTCCGGCGCCGACAGAGATGGCCGCCTCGCTTCGCGTTCCTAGGAAACTATGCAGTTTTTTGTTTTTTTACGTGTTATTTCTTACATTGGTACCCCAGGTCATCTTAGGTTTCATTACATACAGTTGAGAAGAACTACTGAACATAAGAGCAGCGTCAACTCACCATCAGTACGACCAAGAATATGACTTTCGCGAAGCGGATCCTGTGTTCTGCCTTTCACCCAGGACAACGGAATGGATCCCAGCCGGCGACCCCAAAAAACAACTTCGTAAAAGGGGGAAACGGAGCGGTCTTCTGGTCAGACTCCGGAGACGGGCACATCGTGCACCACTCCCTAGCATTCTTCTCGCCAATGTCCAGTCTCTTGACAACAAGAGGGACATCAGAGACTGTAACATTCTTTGCTTCACGGAAACATGGCTCACTGGAGAGACGCTATCGGAATCGGTGCAGCCAGCTGGTTTCTCCACGCATCGCGCAGACAGAAACAAACATCTTTCTGGTAAGAAGAGGGGCGGGGGCGTATGCTTCATGGTTAACGTGACGTGGTGTGATCATAACAACATACAGGTACTCAAGTCCTTCTGTTCACCTGATTTAGAATTCCTCACAATCAAATGTCGACCACATTATCTACCAAGGGAATTATCTTCGATTATAATCACAGCCGTATATATTCCCCCCAAAGCAGACACATCGATGGCTCTGAACAAACTTTATTTGACTCTTTGCAAACTGGAATCCATTTATCCGGAGGCTGCAATTTACAAAATAGCCTCCAATACCCTACTCAACAAACTGGATGCAGTCTATCACAGTGCAATCCGTTTTGTCACCAAAGCCCCATACACTACCCACCATTGCGACCTGTACGCTCTCGTTGGCTGGCCCTCGCTTCATACTCGTCGCCAAACCCACTGGTTCCATGTCATCTACAAGACCCTGCTAGGTAAAGTCCCCCCTTATCTCAGCTCGCTGGTCACCATAGCATCTCCCACCTGTAGCACACGCTCCAGCAGGTATATCTCTCTAGTCACCCCCAAAACCAATTCTTTCTTTGGCCGCCTCTCTTTCCAGTTCTCTGCTGCCAATGACTGGAACGAACTACAAAAATCTCTGAAACTGGAAACACTTATCTCCCTCACTAGCTTTAAGCACCAACTGTCAGAGCAGCTCACAGATTACTGCACCTGTACATAGCCCACATATAATTTAGCCCTATCAACTACCTCTTTCCCAACTGTATTTAATTTATTTATTTATTTTGCTCCTTTGCACCCCATTATTTTTATTTCTACTTTGCACATTCTTCCATTGCAAAACTACCATTCCAGTGTTTTACTTGCTATATTGTATTTACCTTGCCACCAAGGCCTTTTTTTGCCTTTACCTCCCTTCTCACCTCATTTGCTCACATTGTATATAGACTTGTTTATACTTTATTATTGACTGTATGTTTGTTTTACTCCATGTGTAACTCTGTGTTGTTGTATCTGTCGAACTGCTTTGCTTTATCTTGGCCAGGTCGCAATTGTAAATGAGAACTTGTTCTCAACTTGCCTACCTGGTTAAATAAAGGTAAAATAAAATAAATAAAAAAAAAATTCATTGTAGCTGGGGATTTTAACAAGGCTAATCTGAAAACAAGACTCCCTAAATTTTATCAGCATATCGATTGCTCAACCAGGGCTGGAAAAACCTTGGATCACTGCTATTCTAACTTCCGCGACGCATATAAGGCCCTGCCCCGCCCTCCTTTCGGAAAAGCTGACCACGACTCCATTTTGTTGATCCCTGCCTACAGACAGAAACTAAAACAAGAAGCTCCCGCGCTGAGGTCTGTTCAACGCTGGTCGGACCAATCTGATTCCACACTCCAAGACTGCTTCCATCACGTGGACTGGAATATGTTTCGTATTGCGTCAGACAACAACATTGACGAATACGCTGATTCGGTGAGTGAGTTCATTAGAACTTGCGTTGAATATGTCGTTCCCATAGCAACGATTAAAACATTCCCAAACCAGAAACCGTGGATTGATGGCAGCATTCGCGTGAAACTGAAAGCCCGAACCACTGCTTTTAATCAGGGCAAAGTGACCGGAAACATGACCGAATACAAACAGTGTAACTATTCCCTCCGCAAGGCAATCAAACAAGCTAAACGTCAGTATAGAGACAAAGTAGAATCTCAATTCAACGGCTCAGACACAAGAGGTATGTGGCAGGGTCTACAGTCAATCACGGATTAGAAAAAGAAAACCAGCCCAGTCACGGACCAGGATGTCTTGCTCCCAGGCAGACTAAATAACTTTTTTGCCCGCTTTGAGGACAATACAGTGCCACTGACACGGCCCGCAACTAAAACATGCGGACTCTCCTTCACTGCAGCCGACGTGAGGAAAACATTTAAACGTGTAAACCCTCGCAAGGCTGCAGGCCCAGACGGCATCCCCAACCGCGCCCTCAGAGCATACGCAGACCAGCTGGCTGGTGTGTTTACTGACATATTCAATCAATCACTATCCCAGTCTGTTGTTCCCACATGCTTCAAGAGGGCCACCATTGTTCCTGTTCCCAAGAAAGCTAAGGTAACTGAGCTAAACGACTACCGCCCCGTAGCACTCACTTCCGTCATCATGAAGTGCTTTGAGAGACTAGTCAAGGACCATATCACCTCCACCCTACCTGACACCCTAGACCCACTCCAATTTGCTTACCGCCCAAATAGGTCCACAGACGATGCAATCTCAACCACATTGCACACTGCCCTAACCCATCTGGACAAGAGGAATACCTATGTGAGAATGCTGTTCATCGACTACAGCTCGGCATTTAACACCATAGTGCCCTCCAAGCTCGTCATCAAGCTCGAGACCCTGGGCCTCGACCCCGCCCTGTGCAACTGGGTACTTGACTTCCTGACGGGCCGCCCCCAGGTGGTGAGGGTAGGCAACAACATTTCCACCCCACTGATCCTCAACACTGGGGCCCCACAAGGGTGCGTTCTGAGCCCTCTCCTGTACTCCCTGTTCACCCACGACTGCTTGGCCACGCACGCCTCCAACTCAATCATCAAGTTTGCGGACGACACAACAGTGGTAGGCTTGATTACCAACAACGACGAGACGGCCTACAGGGAGGAGGTGAGGGCCCTCGGAGTGTGGTGTCAGGAAAATAACTTCACACTCAACGTCAACAAAACTAAGGAGATGATTGTGGACTTCAGGAAACAGCAGAGGGAACACCCCCCTATCCACATCGATGGAACAGTAGTGGAGAGGGTAGTAAGTTTTAAGTTCCTCGGCGTACACATCACAGACAAACTGAATTGGTCCACCCACACAGACAGCATCGTGAAGAAGGCGCAGCAGCGCCTCTTCAACCTCAGTAGGCTGAAGAAATTCGGCTTGTCACCTAAAGCACTCACAAACTTCTACAGATGCACAATCGAGAGCATCTTGTCGTGCTGTATCACCGCCTGGTACGTCAACTGCTCCGCCCACAACCGTAAGGCTCTCCAGAGGGTAGTGAGGTCTGCACAACGCATCACCGGGGGCAAACTACCTGCCCTCCAGGACACCTACACCACCCGATGTCACAGGAAGGCCATAAAGATCCTCAAGGACAACAACCACCCGAGCCACTGCCTGTTCACCCCGCTATCATCCAGAAGGCGAGGTCAGTACAGGTGCATCAAAGCTGGGACTGAGAGACTGAAAAACAGCTTCTATCTCAAGGCCATCAGACGGTTAAACAGCCACCACTAACACTGAGTGGCTGCTGCCAATACACTGACTCAACTCCAGCCACTTTAATAATGGGAATTGATGGGAAATTATGTAAAATATATCACTAGCCACTTTAAACAATGCTACCTAATATAATGTTACATACCCTACATTATTCATCTCATATGTATATGTATATACTGTATTCTATATCATCTACTGCATCTTTATGTAATACATGTATCACTAGCCACTTTAACTATGCCACTTTGTTTACATACTCATCTCATATGTATATACTGCACTCAATACCATCTACTGTACCTTGCCTATGCCGCTCTGTACCATCACTCATTAATATACCTTTATGTACATATTCTTTATCCCCTTACACTTGTGTCTATAAGGTAGTAGTTTTGGAACTGTTAGCTAGATTACTTGTTGGTTGTTACTGCATTGTCGGAACTAGAAGCACAAGCATTTCGCTACACTCGCATTAACATCTGCTAACCATGTGTATGTGACAAATACAATTTGATTTGATTTGATTTGATCACAGGGGCCGAGCTCCCTGCAATCCAGGACCTTTATGCCAGGCGGTGTCAGAGCAAGTCCCCAAAAAATTGTCAACGTCATCCAAGCCATAGACGATTTTCTATGCTTTCGCACAGCAAGCATTACCAGTGCACCAGATCAGGAACTAACATGACCCTAAACAGCTTCTTACCCCAAGCCAGAAGCTGAACAAAACTACGAAATAAATCACTACTGGACGTCCTGCATTGACCCTTCTTTACGAAATCTCTGACTCTATATACACACACTGGACTCCACACACGCACACACACGCACACACGCACACACACGCACACCCACACACACACACACACACATACACACACCATACACTACTGTTACTGTTTATTATCTATCCTGTTGTCTAGTCACTTTACCCCTACCTACAGTATACTGCTGCTACTGTCTATTATCTATCCTTTACCCCTACCTACAGTATACTGCTGTTACTGTCTATTATCTATCCTTTACCCCTACCTACAGTATATTGCTGTTACTGTCTATTATCTATCCTTTACCCCTACCTACAGTATACTGCTGTTACTGTCTATTATCTATCCTTTACCCCCACCTACAGTATACTGCTGTTACTGTCTATTATCTATCCTTTACCCCTACCTACAGTATACTGCTGTTACTGTCTATTATCTATCCTTTACCCCTACCTACAGTATACTGCTGTTACTGTCTATTATCTATCCTTTACCCCCACCTACAGTATACTGCTGTTACTGTCTATTATCTATCCTTTACCCCCACCTACAGTATACTGCTGTTACTGTCTATTATCTATCCTTTACCCCTACCTACAGTATACTGCTGTTACTGTCTATTATCTATCCTTTACCCCTACCTACAGTATATTGCTGTTACTGTCTATTATCTATCCTTTACCCCTACCTACAGTATACTGCTGTTACTGTCTATTATCTATCCTTTACCCCTACCTACAGTATACTGCTGTTACTGTCTATTATCTATCCTTTACCCCTACCTACAGTATACTGCTGTTACTGTCTATTATCTATCCTTTACCCCTACCTACAGTATACTGCTGTTACTGTCTATTATCTATCCTTTACCCCTACCTACAGTATACTGCTGTTACTGTCTATTATCTATCCTTTACCCCCACCTACAGTATACTGATGTTACTGTCTATTATCTATCCTTTACCCCCACCTACAGTATACTGATGTTACTGTCTATTATCTATCATTTACCCCTACCTACAGTATACTGCTGTTACTGTCTATTATCTATCCTTTACCCCTACCTACAGTATACTGATGTTACTGTCTATTATCTATCATTTACCCCTACCTACAGTATACTGCTGTTACTGTCTATTATCTATCCTTTACCCCTACCTACAGTATACTGCTGTTACTGTCTATTATCTATCCTTTACCCCTACTTACAGTATACTGCTGTTACTGTCTATTATCTATCCTTTACCCCTACCTACAGTATACTGATGTTACTGTCTATTATCTATCCTTTACCCCTACCTACAGTATACTGCTGTTACTGTCTATTATCTATCCTTTACCCCTACCTACAGTATACTGCTGTTACTGTCTATTATCTATCCTTTACCCCTACCTACAGTATACTGCTGTCTTATCTATCCTTTACCCCTACCTACAGTATACTGCTGTTACTGTCTATTATCTATCATTTACCCCTACCTACAGTATACTGCTGTTACTGTCTATGATCTATCCTTTACCCCTACCTACAGTATACTGATGTTACTGTCTATTATCTATCCTTTACCCCCACCTACAGTATACTGCTGTTACTGTCTATTATCTATCCTTTACCCCTACCTACAGTATACTGCTGTTACTGTCTATTATCTATCCTTTACCCCTACCTACAGTATACTGCTGTTACTGTCTATTATCTATCCTTTACCCCTACCTACAGTATACTGCTGTTACTGTCTATGATCTATCCTTTACCCCTACCTACAGTATATTGCTGTTACTGTCTATTATCTATCCTTTACCCCCACCTACAGTATACTGCTGTTACTGTCTAATATCTATCCTTTACCCCTACCTACAGTATACTGCTGTTACTGTCTATTATCTATCCTTTACCCCTACCTACAGTATACTGCTGTTACTGTCTAATATCTATCCTTTACCCCTACCTACAGTATACTGCTGTTACTGTCTATTATCTATCCTTTACCCCTACCTACAGTATACTGCTGTTACTGTCTATTATCTATCCTTTACCCCTACCTACAGTATACTGCTGTTACTGTCTATTATCTATCCTTTACCCCTACCTACAGTATACTGCTGTTACTGTCTATTATCTATCCTTTACCCCTACCTACAGTATACTGCTGTTACTGTCTATTATCTATCCTTTACCCCTACCTACAGTATACTGCTGTTACTGTCTATTATCTATCCTTTACCCCTACCTACAGTATACTGCTGTTACTGTCTATTATCTATCCTTTACCCCTACCTACAGTATACTGCTGTTACTGTCTATTATCTATCCTTTACCCCTACCTACAGTATACTGCTGTTACTGTCTATTATCTATCCTGTTGTCTAGTCACTTTGTTATTTTATACTCCCTGTATATAGCCATGTTATTTTATACTCCCTGTATATAGCCATGTTATTTTCTACTTCCTGTATATAGCCATGTTATTTTCTACTTCCTGTATATAGCCATGTTATTTTATACTTCCTGTATATAGCCATGTTATTTTATACTTCCTGTATATAGCCATGCTATTTTATACTTCCTGTATATAGCCATGTTATTTTCTACTTCCTGTATATAGCCATGCTATTTTCTACTTCCTGTATATAGCCATGTTATTTTATCCTTTCTGTATATAGCCATGTTATTTTATACTCCCTGTATATAGCCATGTTATTTTATACTCCCTGTATATAGCCATGTTATTTTATACTCCCTGTAAATAGCCATGTTATTTTATACTTCCTGTATATAGCCATGTTATTTTCTACTCCCTGTATATAGCCATGTTATTTTATACTCCCTGTATATAGCCATGTTATTTTATACTCCCTGTATATAGCCATGTTATTTTCTACTTCCTGTATATAGCCATGCTATTTTCTACTTCCTGTATATAGCCATGTTATTTTATCCTTTCTGTATATAGCCATGTTATTTTATACTCCCTGTATATAGCCATGTTATTTTATACTTCCTGTATATAGCCATGTTATTTTATACTCCCTGTATATAGCCATGTTATTTTATACTTTCTGTATATAGCCATGTTATTTTATACTTCCTGTATATAGCCATGTTATTTTCTACTTCCTGTATATAGCCATGTTATTTTCTACTTCCTGTATATAGCCATGTTATTTTCTACTTCCTGTATATAGCCATGTTATTTTATACTCCCTGTATATAGCCATGTTATTTTCTACTTCCTGTATATAGCCATGTTATTTTCTACTTCCTGTATATAGCCATGTTATTTTCTACTTCCTGTATATAGCCATGTTATTTTATACTCCCTGTATATAGCCATGCTATTTTCTACTTCCTGTATATAGCCATGTTATTTTATACTTCCTGTATATAGCCATGTTATTTTCTACTCCCTGTATATAGCCATGTTATTTTATACTCCCTGTATATAGCCATGCTATTTTATACTTCCTGTATATAGCCATGTTATTTTCTACTCCCTGTATATAGCCATGCTATTTTCTACTTCCTGTATATAGCCATGTTATTTTATACTTCCTGTATATAGCCATGTTATTTCATACTCCCTGTATATAGCCATGCTATTTTATACTTCCTGTATATAGCCATGCTATTTTATACTTTCTGTATATAGCCATGTTATTTTATACTTCCTGTATATAGCCATGTTATTTTATACTTCCTGTATATAGCCATGTTATTTTCTACTTCCTGTATATAGCCATGTTATTTTCTACTCCCTATAAACAAGAAAATATCTCAAAAAGGAATTACTAAAAACTTAACCAATGAAGAAAAACAATGCAATTGTCTTTTGCACTAAGTAACACACTGACACTCCAACACACTCACAGGGCCCTACACACTACACACCCTGTCTCTATGCACACTCACAGGGCCCTACACACTACGCACCCTGTCTCTATGCACACTCACAGGGCCCTACACACTACGCACCCTGTCTCTATGCACACTCACAATGCCCTACACACTACACACCCTGTCTCTATGCACACTCACAGGGCCCTACACACTACACATCCTGTCTCTATGCACACTCACAGGGCCCTACACACTACACACCCTGTCTCTATGCACACTCACAGGGCCCTACACACTACACACCCTGTCTCTATGCACACTCACAGGGCCCTACACACTACACACCCTGTCTCTATGCACGCTCACAGGGCCCTACACACTACGCACCCTGTCTCTATGCACACTCACAATGCCCTACACACTATACACCCTGTCTCTATGCACACTCACAGGGCCCTACACACTACACACCCTGTCTCTATGCACGCTCACAGGGCCCTACACACTACGCACCCTGTCTCTATGCACACTCACAATGCCCTACACACTATACACCCTGTCTCTATGCACACTCACAGGGCCCTACACACTACACATCCTGTCTCTATGCACACTCACAGGGCCCTACACACTACACACCCTGTCTCTATGCACACTCACAGGGCCCTACACACTACACACCCTGTCTCTATGCACACTCACAGGGCCCTACACACTACACACCCTGTCTCTATGCACGCTCACAGGGCCCTACACACTTCACGCCCTGTCTCTATGCACACTCACACTGCCCTACACACTACACACCCTGTCTCTATGCACACTCACAGGGCCCTACACACTACACACCCTGTCTCTGCACAGTGGTCTCCGCCCTGCAGTTCTCATCCCTGATTTTAGTCCTCACCAAATTTACAATGTGCAGGGATACTGGAGTGATGGACGTAGATATGTAAAGGTAACGGTGATTAGACATCAGGATATATGATAGATAGAGTAGCAGCAGTGCAGTATATATGATGAATGTATGTGAGTGGGTTTGTGTAGAGTCAATATGAATGTATGTGCCTGTTAAGTGAGTGAGCAAATGATGGAGTGAATGTTTGTGTGTGTGTTGGAGAATCTGTGTGTGTAGGGCCCTATGAGTGTGTGTTGGAGTGTCAGGGTGTGTAGTGTGCAGGGCCGTGTCAGTGAACGTAGAGACAAGGTGTGTAGTGTGTATGGCCGTGCGAGTGTGTTGGAGTGTCAGTGTGTGTAGAGACAGTGTAGAAATAAGAATACAATTCAGGGGTCCTTCAGATAGTCTGTGTAGCCATATAGTTATGTATTTATCAGTCTTATGGCTTGGGGATAGAAGCTGTTCAGGAGCCTGTTTGTGGCAGTCTTGATGCACCAGTACCGCTTGCTGTGTAGAACCAGAGAAAACAGTCTACGGCTTGGGGTGGCTGGAGTCTTTATCACTGGATGTCCGCTTGGTGATGTCCCACTCTCTGTAGTGGCATGCTATCAAGGGCGGTGCTGTTGCCATACCAAGCAGTGATATAGCCAGTCAAGATGCTCTCAACAGTGTAGCTGTATAACTTTCAGGATTTGAGGGCCCATGTCAAATCTTTTCATCCTCCCCAGGGGGAAGAGACGATGTCATGCCTTCTTCACGACTGTGCTTCTGTGAATGGATCATGTTAAGTCCTTAGTGATTTGGACACCAACGAACTTGAAGCTCTCGACCCTCTACACTGCAGCCCAATTGATGTGGATGGGGGCGTGCTCGGCCCTCCATTTCCTGTAGTCCAGAATCACTTCCCTTGTCTTGCTGACGTTGAGGGAGAGGTTGCTGTCCTGGCACCATACGGCCAGGTCTCTGACCTCCTCCCTATAGGCTCATCGTCATCAGTGATCAGGCCTACCACCGTCATGTCGTCAGCAAACTGAATGATGGTGTTGGAGTCGCGCATATACCCCTGATGGGGCCCATGTTGAGGGTTAGCATTGCAGAGTTGATGTTGCCTACCCTCACCACCTGGGGTCGGTCTGTCAGGAAGTCCAGGATCCAGTTGCAGAGGGAGGTGTTTAGTCCCAGGGTCCTTAGCTAAGTGACGAGCTTGGAGGGGACAATGGTGTTGAACGCTGAGTTGGAGTCAATGAACAGCATTCTCAGATAGGTGTTCCTCTTTGTGATATCCCAGGAGGTCTACCCCGGGGTGTGGTAATAGAGGGGAAGTATGTGAGGCGACGTTGGCTCCCTCTGTTTTGAGTACACGAGCTGGGCACCCCGACACAGTTAGCTCCAAGTGGAGGAAACTAGGGGAAAGTGCCAACCAGAGGCCTCCCGGGTGGCGCAGTGGTTAAGGGCGCTGTACTGTCGCGCCAGCTGTGCCATCAGAGTCCCTGGGTTCGCAACCAGGCTCTGTCGTAACCGGCCGTGACCGGGAGGTCCGTGGGGCGACACACAATTGGCCTAGCGTCGTCCGGGTTAGGGAGGGCTTGGTCGATAGGGATGTCCTTGTCTCATCGCGCACCAGCGAGCCGGGCGCATGACTTTCAACCTTCGTCTCTCCCGAGCCCGTACGGGAGTTGTAGCGATGAGACAAGATAGTAGCTACTAAAACAATTGGAGACCACGAAATTGGGGAGAAAAAGGGGTAAAATTCAAAAAAAAAAAAAAAAAAAAAAAAAAAGTGGAGGCCACATAAAAGGAGCACGATGACACAACGCACACAAAGCCAAAGCTGAGAAGAAGGACTGAGCCAAACCTATGTGATTTTCTGTCTTAGTAAAGTTGTGTTTGCTGACTAAAACCTCCCTGTCTCTGTTTTAATCTCTGCACGCTCAACCCAACACCCCACGGTTTACCACACTATTGTTTAGGTAGGAGAGGGCAGTGTGGGGTGCATTTGATAATGGTCGTCTATGGATCTGTCGTATGCAAATTGGAGTGGGTCCAGGGTGTCTGGAATGATGGAGTTAATGTGTTCCCTAACCATCCTCTCAAAGCACTTCATGATTACAGATGTGAGTGATACAGGGCAGGAGTCATGGTGAAGCACTGGAGTTCTTGGGGACAGGATTGATGGTGGTCATCATAAAACATGTGGGGATTAAAGACTGGAACAAGGAGAGGTTGTAAATTACCGTGAATATGCCTACCAGCTGTTCAACGCATGGGCTGAGAACGTGCCCTAGAACATCATCCAGCTACCTGGCCTTGCTACTGTTGACCTGATTAAAGACCTTACTCACGTTGGCCTCGGAGAGCGAGATTGCCCAGTCCTTTGGGTATGACAATAGCAGGTAATTACCTGAAATTTACTCAGTATGACTATAGTAGGTAGGTACCACCTGAAGATATTCAATAAGACTATAGTAGGTAGTTACCACCTGCAGATATTCAATAAGACTATAGTAGGTAGGTACCACCTGCAGATACTTAGTAAATCTATAGTAGGTATTTACCTGAAGATACTCAATATGACTATCGATGTGATGAGGGAGATCAGGGAGATGCTGTGTCCAACAGTGTAACCAATTTTCACCTGCCAGAAGAAGTTCCCCTGAGAAACACACACAACAAACAATAGTTAATTTTATAAATCACGTTGGATTATTCATATTTCCAACATACATGATCTCCTGCTGCGCTAGGATCCAAGGATTTAGCCAGGAGTTGATGGACACAGTGTTTACCCAGGAGTTTGATAGACAGTGTTTAGCCAGGAGTTGATAGACAGTGTTTAGCCAGGAGTTGATAGACAGTGTTTAGCCAGGAGTTGATAGACAGTGTTTAGCCAGGACTTGATAGACAGTGTTTAGCCTGGAGTTGATAGACAGTGTTTAGCCAGGACTTGATAGACAGTGTTTAGCCAGGACTTGATAGACAGTGTTTAGCCAGGACTTTATAGACAGTGTTTAGCCAGGACTTGATAGACAGTGTTTAGCCAGGACTTGATAGACAGTGTTTAGCCAGGACTTGATAGACAGTGTTTAGCCAGGACCTTATAGACAGTGTTTAGCCAGGACTTGATAGACAGTGTTTAGCCAGGACTTGATAGACAGAGTCAGGGGGAGTGATGAGCTCTACAGCAGAGTCTCACAACTCAATCGCTGGTTGAAAACTGTTTTCTGCCCCTCCCAAAATATAGAATTTGTAGATAATTGGCCCTCTTTCTGGGACTCACCCACAAACAGGACCAAGCCTGACCTGCTGAGGAGTGACGGACTCCATCCTAGCTGGAGGGGTGCTCTCATTTTATCTACCAACATAGACAGGGCTCTAACTCCTCTAGCTCCACAATGAAATAGGGTGCAGGCCAGGCAGCAGGCTGTTAGCCAGCCTGCCAGCATAGTGGAGTCTGCCACTAGCACAGTCAGTGTAGTCAGCTCAGCTATCACCATTGAGACCGTGTCTGTGCCTCGACCTAGGTTGGGCAAAACTAAACATGGCGGTGTTCGCCTTAGCAATCTCACTAGGATAAAGACCACCTCCATTCCTGTCATTATTGAAAGAGATTATGATACCTCACATCTCAAAATAGGGCTACTTAATGTTAGATCCCTTACTTCAAAGGCAATTATAGTCAATGAACTAATCACTGATCATAATCTTGATGTGATTGGCCTGACTGAAACATGGCTTAAGCCTGATGAATTTACTGTGTTAAATGAGGCCTCACCTCCTGGCTACACTAGTGACCATATCCCCCGTGCATCCCGCAAAGGCGGAGGTGTTGCTAACATTTACGATAGCAAATTTCAATTTACAAAAAAAAAAAATGACGTTTTCGTCTTTTGAGCTTCTAGTCATGAAATCTATGCAGCCTACTCAATCACTTTTTATAGCTACTGTTTACAGGCCTCCTGGGCCATATACAGCGTTCCTCACTGAGTTCCCTGAATTCCTATCGGACCTTGTAGTCATAGCGGATAATATTCTAATCTTTGGTGACTTTAATATTCACATGGAAAAGTCCACAGACCCACTCCAAAAGGCTTTCGGAGCCATCATCGACTCAGTGGGTTTTGTCCAACATGTCTCTGGACCCACTCACTGTCACAGTCATACGCTGGACCTAGTTTTGTCCCATGGAATAAATGTTGTGGAGCTTAATGTTTTTCCTCATAATCCTGGACTATCGGACCACCATTTTATTACGTTTGCAATTGCAACAAATAATCTGCTCAGACCCCAACCAAGGATCATCAAAAGTCGTGCTATAAATTCACAGACAACACAAAGATTCCTTGATGTCCTTCCAGATTCCCTCTGTCTACCCAAGGACGCCAGAGGACAAAAATCAGTTAACCACCTAACTGAGGAACTCAACTTAACCTTGCGCAATACCCTAGATGCAGTTGCACCCCTAAAAACTAAAAACATTTCTCATAAGAAACTAGCTCCCTGGTACACAGAAAATACCCTAGCTCTGAAGCAAGCTTCCAGAAAATTGGAACGGAAATGGCGCCACACCAAACTGTAAGTCTTCCGACTAGCTTGGAAAGACAGTACTGTGCAGTACCGAAGATCCCTTACTGCTGCTCGATCATCCTATTTTTCTAACTTAATTGAGGAAAATAAGAACAATCCGAAATTCCTTTTTGATACTGTCGCAAAGCTAACTAAAAAGCAGCATTCCCCAAGAGAGGATGACTTTCACTTTAGCAGTGATAAATTCATGAACTTCTTTGAGGAAAAGATTATGATTATTAGAAAGCAAATTACGGACTCCTCCTTAAATCTGCGTATTCCTTCAAAGCTCAGTTGTCCTGAGTCTGCACAACTCTGCCAGGACCTAGGATCAAGAGAGACGCGCAAGTGTTTTAGTACTATATCTCTTGACACAATGATGAAAATAATCATGGCCTCTAAACCTTCAAGCTGCATACTGGACCCTATTCCAACTAAACTACTGAAAGAGCTGCTTCCTGTGCTTGGCCCTCCTATGTTGAACATAATAAACGGCTCTCTATCCACCGGATGTGTACCAAACTCACTAAAAGTGGCAGTAATAAAGCCTCTCTTGAAAAAGCCAAACCTTGACCCAGAAAATATAAAAAACTATCGGCCTATATCGAATCTTCCATTCCTCTCAAAAATTTTAGAAAAGGCTGTTGCGCAACAACTCACTGCCTTCCTGAAGACAAACAATGTATACGAAATGCTTCAGTCTGGTTTTAGACCCCATCATAGCACTGAGACGGCACTTGTGAAGGTGGTTAATGACATTTTAATGGCATCGGACCGAGGCTCTGCATCTGTCCTCGTGCTCCTAGACCTTAGTGCTGCTTTTGATACCATCGATCACCACATTCTTTTGGAGAGATTGGAAACCCAAATTGGTCTACACGGACAAGTTCTGGCCTGGTTTAGATCTTATCTGTCGGAAAGATATCAGTTTGTCTCTGTGAATGGTTTGTCCTCTGACAAATCAACTGTAAATTTCGGTGTTCCTCAAGGTTCCGTTTTAGGACCACTATTGTTTTCACTATATATTTTACCTCTTGGGGATGTTATTCGAAAACATAATGTTAACTTTCACTGCTATGCGGATGACACACAGCTGTACATTTCAATTAAACATGGTGAAGCCCCAAAATTGCCCTTGCTAGAAGAATGTGTTTCAGACACAAGGAAGTGGATGGCTGCAAACGTTCTACTTTTAAACTCGGACAAAACAGAGATGCTTGTTCTAGGTCCCAAGAAACAAAAAGATCTTCTGTTGAATCTGACAATTAATCGTAATGGTTGTACAGTCGTCTCAAATAAAACTGTGAAGGACCTCGGCGTTACTCTGGACCCTGATCTCTCTTTTGAAGAACATATCAAGACCATTTCAAGGACAGCTTTTTTCCATCTACGTAACATTGCAAAAATCAGAAACTTTCTGTCCAAAAATGATGCAGAAAAATGAATCCATGCTTTTGTCACTTCCAGGTTAGACTACTGCAATGCTCTACTTTCCGGCTACCCGGATAAAGCACTAAATAAACTTCAGTTAGTGCTAAATACGGCTGCTAGAATCCTGACTAGAACCAACAAATTTGATCATATTACTCCAGTGCTAGCCTCTCTACACTGGCTTCCTGTCAAAGCAAGGGCTGATTTCAAGGTTTTACTGCTAACCTACAAAGCATTACATGGGCTTGCTCCTACCTATCTCTCTGATTTGGTCCTGCCGTACATACCTACACGTACGCTACGGTCACAAGACGCAGGCCTCCTAATTGTCCCTAGAATTTTTAAGCAAACAGCTGGAGGCAGGGCTTTCTCCTATAGAGCTCCATTTTTATGGAACGGTCTGCCTACCCATGTCAGAGACGCAAACTCGGTCTCAACCTTTAAGTCTCTACTGAAGACTCATCTCTTCAGTGGGTCATATGATTGAGTGTAGTCTGGCCCAGGAGTGGGAGGGTGAACGGAAAGGCTCTGGAGCAACGAACCGCCCTTGCTGTCTCTGCCTGGCCGGTTCCCCTCTTTCCACTGGGATTCTCTGCCTCTAACCCTATTACAGGGGCTGAGTCACTGGCTTTACTGGGGCTCTCTCATGCCGTCCCTGGAGGGGGTGCGTCACCTGAGTGGGTTGAGTCACTGATGTGGTCATCCTGTCTGGGTTGGCGCCCCCCCCCCCCCCCTCCGCTTGGGTTGTGCCGTGGCGGAGGTCTTTGTGGGCTATACTCAGCCTTGTCTCAGGATGGTAAGTTGGTGGTTGAAGATATGCCTCTAGTGGTGTGGGGGCTGTGCTTTGGCAAAGTGGGTGGGGTTATATCCTTCCTGTTTGGCCCTGTCCGGGGGTGTTCTCGGAGTGGGCCACAGTGTCTCCTGACCCCTCCTGTCTCAGCCTCCAGTATTTATGCTGCAGTAGTTTATGTGTCGGGGGGCTAGGGTCAGTTTGTTTTATCTGGAGTACTTCTCCTGTCCTATTCGGTGTCCTGTGTGAATCTAAGTGTGCGTTCTCTAATTCTCTCCTTCTCTCTTTCTCTCTCTCGGAGGACCTGAGCCCTAGGACCATGCCCCAGGACTACCTGACATGATGACTCCTTGCTGTCCCCAGTCCACCTGGCTGTGCTGCTGCTCCAGTTTCAACTGTTCTGCCTTATTATTATTTGACCATGCTGGTCATTTATGAACATTTGAACATCTTGGCCATGTTCTGTTATAATCTCCACCCGGCACAGCCAGAAGAGGACTGGCCATCCCACATATGCTCTCTCTAATTCTCTCTTTCTTTCTCTCTCTCGGAGGACCTGAGCCCTAGGACCATGCCCCAGGAATACCTGACATGATGACTCCTTGCTGTCCCCAGTCCACCTGACTGTGCTGCTGCTCCAGTTTCAACTATTCTGCCTTATTATTATTCGACCATGCTGGTCATTTATGAACATTTGAACATCTTGACCATGTTTTGTTATAATCTCCACCTGGCACAGCCAGAAGAGGACTGGCCACCCCACATAGCCTGGTTCCTCTCTAGGTTTCTTCCTAGGTTTTGGCCTTTCTAGGGAGTTTTTCCTAGCCACCGTGCTTCTACACCTGCATTGCTTGCTGTTTGGGGTTTTAGGCTGGGTTTCTGTACAGCACTTTGAGATATCAGCTGATGTACGAAGGGCTATATAAATACATTTTATTTGATTTGATTTAGCCAGGACTTGATAGACAGAGTGTTTAGCCAGGACTTGATAGACAGTGTTTAGCCAGGACTTGATAGACAGTGTTTAGCCAGGAGTTGATAGGCAGTGTTTAGCCAGGACTTGATAGACAGTGTTTAGCCAGGACTTGATAGGCAGAGTGTTTAGCCAGGACTTGATAGACAGTGTTTAGCCAGGACTTGATAGACAGAGTGTTTAGCCAGGAGTTGATAGACAGTGTTTAGCCAGGAGTTGATAGACAGTGTTTAGCCAGGACTTGATAGACAGTGTTTAGCCAGGAGTTGATAGACAGTGTTTAGCCATGACTTGATAGATAGTGTTTAGCCAGGACTTGATAGATAGTGTTTAGCCAGGACTTGATAGACAGTGTTTAGCCAGGAGTTGATAGACAGTGTTTAGCCAGGAGTTGATAGACAGTGTTTAGCCAGGAGTTGATAGACAGTGTTTAGCCAGGAGTTGATAGACAGTGTTTAGCCAGGACTTGATAGACAGTGTATAGCCAGGACTTGATAGACAGAGTGTTTCGCCCGGAGTTGATGGACAGATGGAAGAGCGAATGAAATGGTATGTGGGAAATCCCAACTTCGCCTGAGTCATACAGGCAGAAGACATACGCTCCTGAGTCCATGAGAACTAGGGCTGTCGCCGATTTTCATTGACTAGAGTTAACTTTCCCAACAATCACATCACTAAGGTAAGGACCCTGGGACTGAACACCTCGTTCTTAATGGTACGCAAACCAAAAACGGATTTAATGTGTCATTCAGTTATGTAAAGAGTCATGTCATCATGGAATGATCTGTACCAGAGGTTACTCAGTTATGTATAGAGTCATGTCATCATGGAATTGTCTGTACCAGGGGTTACTCAGTTATGTATAGAGTCATGTCATCATGGAATGATCTGTTACCAGAGTAACTGTAGGTTAGCTATAGCTACACTGTTTGTATTCGGTCATGTTTCCTGTCACCTTGCCCTGGTTAAAAGCAGTTGTTTGCACTTTCAGTTTTGCTCAAATGAAGCCATCAATCCACGGTTTCTGGTTAGGGAAGGTTTTAATAGTCACAATGGGTAAAACATCACAGATGCACTTGCTAATAAGCTCGCTCACCGAATCAGCGTATATGTCAATATTATTGTCTGAGGCTACCCTGAACTGGGAGGGCTTTGTATGCATCGCTGAAGTTAGAGTAGCAATGATCCAGAATGCTACCAGCTCGTGTTGTGCATTCGATATGCTGATAGAATTTAGGAAGCCTTGTTCTCAGATTAGCTTTGTTAAAAACTTGTTTTTCAACCACTCCACAAATTTCTTGTTAACAAACTATAGTTTTGACAAGTCGGTTAGGACATCTACTTTGTGCATGACAAGTACTTTTTTCAACAATTGTTTACAGACAGATTAATTCACTGCATCACAATTCCAGTGAGTCAGAAGTTTACATACACTAAGTTGAAAATTCCATAAAATGATGTCATGGCTTTAGAAGCTTCTGATAGGCTAATTGACATAATTTGGAGGTGTATCTGTGGATGTATTTCAAGGCCTACCTTCAAACTCAGTGCCTCTTTGCTTGACATCATGGGAAAATCAAAAGAAATCAGCCAAGACCTCAGAAAAAAAACTGTAGACCTCCACAAGTCTGGTTCATCCTTGGGAGAAATTTCCAAATGCCTGAAGGTACCACGTTCATCTGTACAAACAATAGTAAGCAAGTATAAACACCATGGGACCATGCAGTCATCACACCACTAAGGAAGGAGATGCATTCTGTCTCCTAGAGATGGATGTACTTTGGTGCAAAAAGTGCAAATCAATCCCAGAACAACAGCAAAGAACCTTGTGAAGATGCTGGAGGAAACGGGTACAAAAGTATCTATATCCACAGTAAAATTAGTCCTATATCGACATAACCTGAAAGGCCGCTCAGCAAGGAAGAAGCCACTGCTCCAAAACCAACATTAAAAAAGCCAGACTACGGTTTGCAACTGCACATGGGGACAAAGATCGTACTTTTTGGAGAAATGTCCTCTGGTCTGATGACACAAAAATATAACTGTTATGTTGGGAGGAAAAGGGGGGCTTGCAAGCTAAAGAACACCATCCCAACCGTGATGCAAAGAGGTGGCAGCATCATGTTGTGGGGGTGCTTTGCTGCAGGAGGGACTGGTGCAATTCACAAAATAGATGGCATTATGAGGAAAAAATGATCTGGCTATATTGAAGCAACATCTCAAGACATCAGTCAGGAAGTTAAAGCTTGGTGGCAAATGAGTCTTCCAAATGGACAATGACCCCAAGCATACTTCCAAAGTTGTGACAAAATTGCTTAAGGAAAACAAAGTCAAGGTATTGGAATGGCCATCACAAAGCCCTGACCTCAATCCCACAGAAAATTTGTGGGCCGAACTGACAAAGCTTGTGCGAGCAAGGAGGCCTACAAACCTGACTCAGTTACACCAGCTCTGTCAGGAGGAATGGGCCAAAATTCACCCAATTTATTGTGGGACCCTTGTGAAAGGCTACCCAAAACGTTTGACCCAAGTTAAACAATTTAAAGGCAATGCTACCAAATACTAATTGAGTGTATGTAAACTTCTGACCCACTGGGAATGTGATGAAATAAATAAAAGCTGAAATAAATAATTATCTGTATTATTATTCTGATATTTCACATTCTTAAAATAAAGTGGTGATCCCAACTGACCTAAAACTGTGAATCTTTACTAGGATTAAATGTCAGGAATTTTGAAAAACTGAGTTTAAATGTATTTGGCTAAGGTGTATGTAAACTTCCAACTGCAACTGTAAATAGAGTCCAGTGAAGTTCCTTCAGGGCCGTCGAGGTGTCTGCTTAATAACCTTTTTGGGATAGGGGGCAGCATTTTCACTTTTGGATGAATAGCGTGCCCAGAGTTAACTGCCTCCTACTCTGTTCCAGATGCTAATATATGCATATTATTATTAGTATTGGATAGAAAACACACTGAAGTTTCTAAAACTGTTTGAATGATGTCTGCGAGTATAACAGAACTCATATGGCATGCGAAAACCTGAGAAATAACCAACCAGGAAATGGGACATCTGAGGTTTGTAGTTTTTCAAAGCTTGGCCTACCGAATACACATTGAGATATGGATGAGGTTGCACTTCCTAAGGCTTCCACTAGATGTCAACCATCATTTGAAACTTGAATGAGGATTCTACTATAAAGGAGGGGCTCATGAGACCTCTTTGAGTCAGTGGTCTGGCAGAGAGCCTTGGTCTCATGACATGCGCTCCCGACAGAGTTACCACTCGTTCCAGTGCTTTTCTGAAGACAAAGGAATTCTCCGGTTGGAACATTATTGATGTTTTATGTTAAAAACACTTCCTTAATACACCCCTTGAGGCAGCTGTTCAATCTTGCCGATGGACTGAAAACCCAGCCAGCTGTATGTTATCTATGTCGTCGTTCAGCCACTACTGTGAAGCATAAGATATTACAGTTTAATGTCCCGTTGGTAGGATAGTCTTGATCGGAGCTCATCCATTTTGTTATCCAATGATTGCACGTTGGCTAATAGGACTGATGGTAGAGGGGGGATTACTCACTCGCCGTCAGATCCTTACAAGGCACTCCGATCTACGTCCCCGATACCTCCGTCTCTTCTTTGTGCAAATGACAGGGATTTTGTGTGTCATTCATGCGAATGACAACAGCACAATTGGTTAGGAGCCCGTAAAACAGCAGACAGCTCCATCATGTATTTGTACGTTTTATGTGGGCCCCAGGAAGAGTAGCTACTGCATGTGCAATAGCTAATGGGTATCCTAAATAACTGCCAATGTGTCTGGCTGTGTGTGTGTCTTTGCTATAAAGGATCTCAGTAACAATGTGTGAGGGACTCTCAGAGAATTAATTGATAGACACTGAATTGATCTGAGAGTCACAGGGTTGTGATAGAGCTCATATAATTAAAGATGGACTTTGTGATAACTAACTCTGACTTGTGTGTGGTTTGCTCTCATGATTTGGTAAATAGAGGAAATTTCCATGACACCTCCCACTAATACCACTCTACAACTGCCCTCCCATTACTACCACTCTACAACTACCCTCCCATTACTACCACTCTACTACAACTACCCTCTCAGTACGACCGCTCTACTACAACCCTCCAATTACTAGAACTCTACTACTACTACCCTCCCATTACTACCACTCTACTACAACTACCCTCCCATTACTACCACTTTACTACTACTACCCTCCCATTACTACCACTCTACTACTACCCTCCCATTACTACCACTCTACTACTACTACCCTCTCAGTACGACCGCTCTACTACAACCCTCCAATTACTAGAACTCTACTACTACTACTACCCTCCCATTACTACCACTCTACTACAACTACCCTCCCATTACTACCACTTTACTACTACTACCCTCCCATTACTACCACTCTACTACTACCCTCCCATTACTACCACTCTACTAAAACTACCCTCTCAGTACTACCACTCTACTACAACCCTCCAATTACTACCACTCTACTACTACCATCCCATTACTACCACTCTACTACAACCCTCCCATTACTAACACTCTACTACTACCATCCCATTACTACCACTTTACTACTACTACCCTCCCATTAATACCACTCTACTACTACTACCCTCCCATTACTACCACTCTACTACAACTACCCTCTCAGTACGACCGCTCTACTACAACCCTCCAATTACTAGAACTCTACTACTACTACCCTCCCATTACTACCACTCTACTACAACTACCCTCCCATTACTACCACTTTACTACTACTACCCTCCCATTACTACCACTCTACTACTACCCTCCCATTACTACCACTCTACTACTACTACCCTCTCAGTACGACCGCTCTACTACAACCCTCCAATTACTAGAACTCTACTACTACTACCCTCCCATTACTACCACTCTACTACAACTACCCTCCCATTACTACCACTTTACTACTACTACCCTCCCATTACTACCACTCTACTACTACCCTCCCATTACTACCACTCTACTAAAACTACCCTCTCAGTACTACCACTCTACTACAACCCTCCAATTACTACCACTCTACTACTACCATCCCATTACTACCACTCTACTACAACCCTCCCATTACTACCACTCTACTACTACCATCCCATTACTACCACTTTACTACTACTACCCTCCCATTAATACCACTCTACTACTACTACCCTCCCATTACTACCACTCTACTACTACCCTCCCATTACTACCACTCTACTACAATTACCCTCTCAGTACTACCACTCTACTACAACCCTCCAATTACTACCACTCTACTACTACCATCCCATTACTACCACTCTACTACAACCCTCCCATTACTACCACTCTACTACTACCATCCCATTACTACCACTCTACTACAACCCTCCCATTACTACCACTCTACTACTACCATCCCATTACTACCACTTTACTACTACTACCCTCCCATTAATACCACTCTACTACTACTACCCTCCCATTACTACCACTCTACTACTACCCTCCCATTACTACCACTCTACTACAATTACCCTCTCAGTACTACCACTCTACTACAACCCTCCAATTACTACCACTCTACTACTACCATCCCATTACTACCACTCTACTACAACCCTCCCATTACTACCACTCTACTACTACCATCCCATTACTACCACTCTACTACTACCCTCCCATTACTACCACTCTACTACTACTACCCTCCCATTACTACCACTCTACTACTACCCTCCCATTAATACCACTCTACTACTACCCTCCCATTACTATAACTCTACTACAACTACCCTCCCATTACTACCACTCTACTACTACTACCATCCCATTACTACCACTTTACTACTACTACCCTCCCATTAATACCACTCTACTACTACCCTCCCATTACTATAACTCTACTACAACTACCCTCCCATTACTACCACTCTACTACTACTACCATCCCATTACTACCACTTTACTACTACTACCCTCCAATTACTACCACTCTACTACTACTACCCTCCCATTACTACCACTTTACTACTACTACCCTCCCATTACTACCGCTCTACTACTACTACCCTCCCATTACTACCACTTTACTACTACTACCCTCCCATTACTACCACTCTACTACTACCCTCCCATTACTACCACTCTACTACAACTACCATCCCATTACTACCACTCTACTACAACTACCCTCTCAGTACGACCGCTCTACTACAACCCTCCAATTACTAGAACTCTACTACTACTACCCTCCCATTACTACCACTTTACTACTACTACCCTCCCATTACTACCACTTTACTACTACTACCCTCCCATTACTGCCACTTTACTACTACTACCCTCCCATTACAACCACTCTACAACTACCCTCCCATTACTACCACTCTACTACAACTACCCTCTCAGTACGACCGCTCTACTACAACCCTCCAATTACTAGAACTCTACTACTACTACACTCCCATTACTACCACTTTACTACTACTACCCTCCCATTACTACCACTCTACTACTACCCTCCCATTACTACCACTCTACTACAACTACCCTCCCAATACTACCACTCTACTACTACTACCCTCCCATTACTACCACTTTACTACTACCCTCCCATTACTACCACTTTACTACTACTACCCTCCCAGTACAACCACTCTACTACTACTACCCTCCCATTACTACCACTCTACTACTACTACCCTCTCAGTACGACCGCTCTACTACAACCCTCCAATTACTAGAACTCTACTACTACTACCCTGCCATTACTACCACTCTACTACTACCCTCCCATTACTACCACTCTACTACAACTACCCTCTCAGTACGACCGCTCTACTACAACCCTCCAATTACTAGAACTCTACTACTACTACCCTCCCATTACTACCACTTTACTACTACTACCCTCTCATTACTACCACTTTACTACTACTACCCTCCCATTACTACCACTCTACTACTACTACCCTCCCATTACTACCACTCTACTACTACTACCCTCCCATTACTACCACTTTACTACTACCCTCCCATTACTACCACTTTACTACTACTACCCTCCCAGTACAACCACTCTACCACTACTACCCTCCCATTACTACCACTCTACTACTACTACCCTCTCAGTACTACCACTCTACTACAACCCTCCAATTACCACCACTCTACTACTACCCTCCCAGTACAACCACTATACTACTACCCTCCCACTACTAGAACTCTACTACTACTACTACCCTCCCATTAATACCACTCTACAACTACCCTCCCATTAATAACATTCTACTACTACCCTCCCATTACTACCACTCTACTACTACTACCCTCCCATTACTACCACTCTAATACTACCCTCCCATTACTACCACTCTACTACTACTACTACCATCCCATTAGTACCACTTTACTACTACCCTCCCATTACTACCACGCTACTACTAACCTCCCATTACTACCACTCTACTACTACTACCCTCCAATTACTAGAACTCTACTACTACTACCCTCCCATTACTACCACTCTACTACTACTACCCTCCCATTACTACCACTCTACTACTACTACCCTCCCATTACTACCACTTTACTACTACTACCCTCCCATTACTACCACTCTACTACAACTACCCTCCAATTAGCACCACTCTACTACTACCCTTCCATTACTACCACTCTCCTACTACTACCCTCCCACTACTAGAACTCTACTACTACTACTACCCTCCAATTACTACCACTTTAATACTACTACCCTCCCATTACTACCACTTTACTACTACTACCCTCCCATTACTACCACTCTACTACTACTACCCTCCCACTACTAGAACTCTACTACTACTACTACCCTCCCATTACTACCACTTTACTACTACTACCCTCCCAGTACAACCACTCTACTACTACTACCCTCCCATTACTACCACTCTACTACTACTACCCTCTCAGTACGACCGCTCTACTACAACCCTCCAATTACTAGAACTCTACTACTACTACCCTGCCATTACTACCACTCTACTACTACCCTCCCATTACTACCACTCTACTACAACTACCCTCTCAGTACGACCGCTCTACTACAACCCTCCAATTACTAGAACTCTACTACTACTACCCTCCCATTACTACCACTTTACTACTACTACCCTCTCATTACTACCACTTTACTACTACTACCCTCCCATTACTACCACTCTACTACTACTACCCTCCCATTACTACCACTCTACTACTACTACCCTCCCATTACTACCACTTTACTACTACCCTCCCATTACTACCACTTTACTACTACTACCCTCCCAGTACAACCACTCTACCACTACTACCCTCCCATTACTACCACTCTACTACTACTACCCTCTCAGTACTACCACTCTACTACAACCCTCCAATTACCACCACTCTACTACTACCCTCCCAGTACAACCACTATACTACTACCCTCCCACTACTAGAACTCTACTACTACTACTACCCTCCCATTAATACCACTCTACAACTACCCTCCCATTAATAACATTCTACTACTACCCTCCCATTACTACCACTCTACTACTACTACCCTCCCATTACTACCACTCTAATACTACCCTCCCATTACTACCACTCTACTACTACTACTACCATCCCATTAGTACCACTTTACTACTACCCTCCCATTACTACCACGCTACTACTAACCTCCCATTACTACCACTCTACTACTACTACCCTCCAATTACTAGAACTCTACTACTACTACCCTCCCATTACTACCACTCTACTACTACTACCCTCCCATTACTACCACTCTACTACTACTACCCTCCCATTACTACCACTTTACTACTACTACCCTCCCATTACTACCACTCTACTACAACTACCCTCCAATTAGCACCACTCTACTACTACCCTTCCATTACTACCACTCTCCTACTACTACCCTCCCACTACTAGAACTCTACTACTACTACTACCCTCCAATTACTACCACTTTAATACTACTACCCTCCCATTACTACCACTTTACTACTACTACCCTCCCATTACTACCACTCTACTACTACTACCCTCCCACTACTAGAACTCTACTACTACTACTACCCTCCCATTACTACCACTCTACTACTACTACCCTCCCATTAATACCACTCTACTACTACTACCCTCTCAGTACGACCGCTCTACTACAACCCTCCAATTACTAGAACTCTACTACTACTACCCTGCCATTACTACCACTCTACTACTACCCTCCCATTACTACCACTCTACTACAACTACCCTCTCAGTACGACCGCTCTACTACAACCCTTCAATTACTAGAACTCTACTACTACTACCCTCCCATTACTACCACTTTACTACTACCACCCTCCCATTACTACCACTTTACCACTACTACCCTCCCATTACTACCACTCTACTACTACTACCCTCCCATTACTACCACTCTACTACTACTACCCTCCCATTACTACCACTTTACTACTACCCTCCCATTACTACCACTTTACTACTACTACCCTCCCAGTACAACCACTCTACTACTACTACCCTCCCATTACTACCACTCTACTACTACTACCCTCTCAGTACTACCACTCTACTACAACCCTCCAATTACCACCACTCTACTGCTACCCTCCCACTACTAGAACTCTACTACTACTACTACCCTCCCATTACTACCACTTTACTACTACTACCCTCCCATTACTACCACTTTACTACTACTACCCTCCCATTACTACCACTATACTACTACTACCCTCCCACTACTAGAACTCTACTACTACTACTACCCTCCCATTACTACCACTCTACTACTACCCTCCCATTACTACCACTCTACTACAACTACCCTCCCATTACTACCACTCTACTACTACTACCCTCCCATTACTACCACTTTACTACTACCCTCCCATTACTACCACTCTACTACTACCCTCCCATTACTACCACTTTACTACAACTACCCTCCCATTACTACCGCTTTACTACTACTACCCTCCCATTACTACCACTCTACTACAACTACCCTCCCATTACTACCACTCTACTACTACTACCCTCCCATTACTACCACTTTACTACTACCCTCCCATTACTACCACTCTACTACTACCCTCCCATTACTACCACTCTACTACTACTACCCTCCAATTACTAGAACTCTACTACTACTACCCTCCCATTACTACCACTCTACTACTACTACCCTCCCATTACTACCACTTTACTACTACTACCTTCCCATTACTACCACTCTACTACTACTCACCTCCCACTACTAGAACTCTACTACTACTACTACCCTCCCATTACTACCACTTTACTACTACTACCCTCCCATTACTACCACTTTACTACTACTACCCTCCCAGTACAACCACTCTACTACAACTACCCTCCCATTACTACCACTATACTACTACTACCCTCCCATTACTACCACTCTACTACTACCCTCCCACTACTAGAACTCTACTACTACTACTACCCTCCCATTAATACCACTCTACAACTACCCTCCCACTACTAGAACTCTACTACTACTACCCTCCCATTACTACCACTCTACTACTACTACCCTCCCATTACTACCACTCTATTACTACTACCCTCCCATTACTACCACTCTACTACTACTACCCTCCCATTACTACCACTCTACTACTACTACCCTCCCATTACTACCACTCTACTACTACTACCATCCCATTACTACCACTTTACTACTACTACCCTCCCATTAATACCACTCTACTACTACCCTCCCATTACTATAACTCTACTACAACTACCCTCCCATTACTACCACTCTACTACTACTACCATCCCATTACTACCACTTTACTACTACTACCCTCCAATTACTACCACTCTACTACTACTACCCTCCCATTACTACCACTTTACTACTACTACCCTCCCATTACTACCGCTCTACTACTACTACCCTCCCATTACTACCACTTTACTACTACTACCCTCCCATTACTACCACTCTACTACTACCCTCCCATTACTACCACTCTACTACAACTACCATCCCATTACTACCACTCTACTACAACTACCCTCTCAGTACGACCGCTCTACTACAACCCTCCAATTACTAGAACTCTACTACTACTACCCTCCCATTACTACCACTTTACTACTACTACCCTCCCATTACTACCACTTTACTACTACTACCCTCCCATTACTGCCACTTTACTACTACTACCCTCCCATTACAACCACTCTACAACTACCCTCCCATTACTACCACTCTACTACAACTACCCTCTCAGTACGACCGCTCTACTACAACCCTCCAATTACTAGAACTCTACTACTACTACACTCCCATTACTACCACTTTACTACTACTACCCTCCCATTACTACCACTCTACTACTACCCTCCCATTACTACCACTCTACTACAACTACCCTCCCAATACTACCACTCTACTACTACTACCCTCCCATTACTACCACTTTACTACTACCCTCCCATTACTACCACTTTACTACTACTACCCTCCCAGTACAACCACTCTACTACTACTACCCTCCCATTACTACCACTCTACTACTACTACCCTCTCAGTACGACCGCTCTACTACAACCCTCCAATTACTAGAACTCTACTACTACTACCCTGCCATTACTACCACTCTACTACTACCCTCCCATTACTACCACTCTACTACAACTACCCTCTCAGTACGACCGCTCTACTACAACCCTCCAATTACTAGAACTCTACTACTACTACCCTCCCATTACTACCACTTTACTACTACTACCCTCCCATTACTACCACTTTACTACTACTACCCTCCCATTAATACCACTCTACAACTACCCTCCCATTAATAACATTCTACTACTACCCTCCCAGTACTACCACTCTACTACTACTACCCTTCCAATTACTAGAACTCTACTACTACTACCCTCCCATTACTACCACTCTACTACTACTACCCTCCCATTACTACCACTCTAATACTACCCTCCCATTACTACCACTCTACTACTACTACTACCATCCCATTAGTACCACTTTACTACTACCCTCCCATTACTACCACGCTACTACTAACCTCCCATTACTACCACTCTACTACTACTACCCTCCAATTACTAGAACTCTACTACTACTACCCTCCCATTACTACCACTCTACTACTACTACCCTCCCATTACTACCACTCTACTACTACTACCCTCCCATTACTACCACTTTACTACTACTACCCTCCCATTACTACCACTCTACTACAACTACCCTCCAATTAGCACCACTCTACTACTACCCTTCCATTACTACCACTCTACTACTACTACCCTCCCACTACTAGAACTCTACTACTACTACTACCCTCCAATTACTACCACTTTAATACTACTACCCTCCCATTACTACCACTTTACTACTACTACCCTCCCATTACTACCACTCTACTACTACTACCCTCCCACTACTAGAACTCTACTACTACTACTACCCTCCCATTACTACCACTCTACTACTACTACCCTCCCATTAATACCACTCTACTACTACTACCCTCTCAGTACGACCGCTCTACTACAACCCTCCAATTACTAGAACTCTACTACTACTACCCTGCCATTACTACCACTCTACTACTACCCTCCCATTACTACCACTCTACTACAACTACCCTCTCAGTACGACCGCTCTACTACAACCCTTCAATTACTAGAACTCTACTACTACTACCCTCCCATTACTACCACTTTACTACTACCACCCTCCCATTACTACCACTTTACCACTACTACCCTCCCATTACTACCACTCTACTACTACTACCCTCCCATTACTACCACTCTACTACTACTACCCTCCCATTACTACCACTTTACTACTACCCTCCCATTACTACCACTTTACTACTACTACCCTCCCAGTACAACCACTCTACTACTACTACCCTCCCATTACTACCACTCTACTACTACTACCCTCTCAGTACTACCACTCTACTACAACCCTCCAATTACCACCACTCTACTGCTACCCTCCCACTACTAGAACTCTACTACTACTACTACCCTCCCATTACTACCACTTTACTACTACTACCCTCCCATTACTACCACTTTACTACTACTACCCTCCCATTACTACCACTATACTACTACTACCCTCCCACTACTAGAACTCTACTACAACTACCCTCCCATTACTACCACTCTACTACTACTACCCTCCCATTACTACCACTTTACTACTACCCTCCCATTACTACCACTCTACTACTACCCTCCCATTACTACCACTTTACTACAACTACCCTCCCATTACTACCGCTTTACTACTACTACCCTCCCATTACTACCACTCTACTACAACTACCCTCCCATTACTACCACTCTACTACTACTACCCTCCCATTACTACCACTTTACTACTACCCTCCCATTACTACCACTCTACTACTACCCTCCCATTACTACCACTCTACTACTACTACCCTCCAATTACTAGAACTCTACTACTACTACCCTCCCATTACTACCACTCTACTACTACTACCCTCCCATTACTACCACTTTACTACTACTACCTTCCCATTACTACCACTCTACTACTACTCACCTCCCACTACTAGAACTCTACTACTACTACTACCCTCCCATTACTACCACTTTACTACTACTACCCTCCCATTACTACCACTTTACTACTACTACCCTCCCAGTACAACCACTCTACTACAACTACCCTCCCATTACTACCACTATACTACTACTACCCTCCCATTACTACCACTCTACTACTACCCTCCCACTACTAGAACTCTACTACTACTACTACCCTCCCATTAATACCACTCTACAACTACCCTCCCACTACTAGAACTCTACTACTACTACCCTCCCATTACTACCACTCTACTACTACTACCCTCCCATTACTACCACTCTATTACTACTACCCTCCCATTACTACCACTCTACTACTACTACCCTCCCATTACTACCACTCTACTACTACTACCCTCCCATTACTATCACTCTACTACTACTACCCTCCCATTACTACCACTCTACTACTACTACCCTACCATTACTACCACTTTACTACTACTACCCTCCCATTACTATCACTCTACTACTACCCTCACAGTACTAACACTCTTCTTCTCTGGCATTCCAAAGTTGTTTCAGCGTCATCTCTTAGCAGGTTTCTGACATTTATAATGGATGTTTTGGAGGTTAAGAGAGCTACATCCCTAACCGAAGGAGGTGTCACACACTTCATGCTCCGACATCAAATTCCTTTTAAAGTCAGTCACAGCCAGATCCCCCTGGACACAGTTATCTTGAATACTAATGACACCACCTCAGTGGTTGGACGAGCTGAGAGCTGGGGGGGGTGGTGGTTGAGAGAGTGGAAAGTAGCGGAAAGTAGTGGAGAGTAGCGGAGCGTAGCCGAGCCCCCACTGAGAAAGCTTTTAACACCATATAGAGGACATTCACTTCACTGATCAGACTGTTGTGACCATGAACCAGATGACCTCATAGGAGAATGTATGAGCCACAGTGAATGTATGACAGAGTGAATTTATGAGCCACAGTAAATGTATGACAGAGTGAATTTATGAGCCACAGTAAATGTATGACAGAGTGAATTTATGAGCCACAGTAAATGTATGACAGAGTGAATTTATGAGCCACAGTAAATGTATGACTGAGTGGATGTATGAGCCACATTGATTGTATGACAGAGTGAAAGCATTATCGAGTGAACATATGACAGAGTTAACGTATGACAGAGTGAATGTATGAGCCACAGTGAATGTATCACAGAGTGAATGTGTGAGCCACAGTAAATGTATGACAAAGTGAATGTATGAGCCACAGTAAATGTATGACAGAGTGAATTTATGAGCCACAGTAAATGTATGACAGAGTGAATTTATGAGCCACAGTAAATGTATGACAGAGTGAATTTATGAGCCACAGTAAATGTATGACTGAGTGGATGTATGAGCCACATTGATTGTTTGACAGAGTTAACGTATGACAGAGTGAATGTATGACAGAGTTAACATATGACAGTGTTAATGTATGACAGGTTAACGTATGACAGAGTGAATGTATGAGCCACAGTGAATGTATCACAGAGTGAAAGCATTACCGAGTGAACATATGACAGAGTTAACGTATGACAGAGTGAATGTATGAGCCACATTGATTGTATGACAAAGTTAACGTATGACAGAGTGAATGTATGAGCCACAGTGACTGTATGACAGTGTCAATGTATGACAGTGTTAATGTATGACAGAGTTAATGTATGAGCCACAGTGACTGTATGACAGTGTCAATGTATGACAGTGTTAATGTATGACAGAGTTAATGTATGAGCCACAGTGAATGTATGACAGAGTGAAAGCATTACCGAGTGAACGTATGACAGAGTTAATGTTTGACAGAGTTAATGTATGACAGAGTTAACGTATGCCAGAATGAATGTATAAGCCACAGTGAATGTATGACAGAGTGAATTTATGAGCCACAGTAAATGTATGACAGAGTGAATTTATGAGCCACAGTAAATGTATGACAGAGTGAATTTATGAGCCACAGTAAATGTATGACAGAGTGAATTTATGAGCCACAGTAAATGTATGACAGAGTGAATTTATGAGCCACAGTAAATGTATGACTGAGTGGATGTATGAGCCACATTGATTGTATGACAGAGTGAAAGCATTACCGAGTGAACATATGACAGAGTTAACGTATGACAGAGTGAATGTATGAGCCACAGTGAATGTATCACAGAGTGAATGTGTGAGCCACAGTAAATGTATGACAAAGTGAATGTATGAGCCACAGTAAATGTATGACAGAGTGAATTTATGAGCCACAGTAAATGTATGACAGAGTGAATTTATGAGCCACAGTAAATGTATGACTGAGTGGATGTATGAGCCACATTGATTGTATGACAGAGTTAACGTATGACAGAGTGAATGTATGACAGAGTTAACATATGACAGTGTTAATGTATGACAGGTTAACGTATGACAGAGTGAATGTATGAGCCACAGTGAATGTATCACAGAGTGAAAGCATTACCGAGTGAACATATGACAGAGTTAACGTATGACAGAGTGAATGTATGAGCCACATTGATTGTATGACAGAGTTAACGTATGACAGAGTGAATGTATGAGCCACAGTGACTGTATGACAGTGTCAATGTATGACAGTGTTAATGTATGACAGAGTTAATGTATGAGCCACAGTGACTGTATGACAGTGTCAATGTATGACAGTGTTAATGTATGACAGAGTTAATGTATGAGCCACAGTGAATGTATGACAGATTGAAAGCATTACCGAGTGAACGTATGACAGAGTTAATGTTTGACAGAGTTAATGTATGCCAGAGTTAACGTATGCCAGAATGAATGTATAAGCCACAGTGAATGTATGACAGAGTGAATTTATGAGCCACAGTAAATGTATGACAGAGTGAATTTATGAGCCACAGTAAATGTATGACAGAGTGAATCTATGAGCCACAGTGAATGTATGACAGAGTGAATTTATGAGCCACAGTAAATGTATGACAGAGTGAATTTATGAGCCACAGTAAATGTATGACTGAGTGGATGTATGATAGAGTGAACATATAAGCCACAGTCAATGTACGAGCAGAGCAGCCTCCAGAGCAGCCTCCAGAGCAGCCTGGAGCAGAGCAGCCTCCAGAGCAGTCTCCAGAGCAGCTTCCAGAGCAGCCTGGAGCAGAGCAGCCTCCAGAGCAGCCTCCAGAGCAGCCTGGAGCAGAGCAGCCTCCAGAGCAGCGTCCAGAGCAGCCTCCAGAGCAGCCTGGAGCAGAGCAGCCTGGAGCAGAGCAGTCTCCAGAGCAACCTGGGGCAGAGCAGCCTGGAGCAGAGCAGCTTCAAGAGCAGCCTCCAGAGCAGCCTGGAGCAGAGCAGCCTCCAGAGCAGCCTCCAGAGCAGCCTCCAGAGCAGCCTCCAGAGCAGCCTGGAGCAGAGCAGCCTCCAGAGCAGCCTGGAGCAGAGCAGCCTCCAGAGCAGCCTGGAGCATAGCAGCCTCCAGAGCAGCCTGGAGCAGAGCAGCCTCCAGAGCAGCCTCCAGAGCAGCCTCCAGAGCAGACTGGAGCAGAGCAGCCTCCAGAGCAGCCTGGAGCAGAGCAGCCTCCAGAGCAGCCTGGAGCAGAGCAGCCTGGAGCAGAGCAGCCTCCAGAGCAGCCTCCAGAGCAGCCTCCAGAGCAGCCTGAAGCAGAGCAGCCTCCAGCTGCTAATGTGTTTGCATTCATGCTGATCAATAAGATTAGAGCCCTTAGATTGTACTGACTGTCTGAAGCCTTGGAGGAAATGTGATGAGGAGAGAAAGACAAAGAGAAGTGACCTAATCTTGTCAATGTGGATCAACAATGTTCCGTTCTATAATTTTGGAACAGTGTGTGTGGTTCTGGAACAATGTGGTTCTCTATCGTTCTGGAACAATGTGGTTATCTATCACTCTGGAACAATGTGGTTCTCTATCATTTTGGAACACTGTGGATCTCTTTCAATTTGGAACACTGTGGTTCTCTGTCATTCTGGAACACTGTGGTTCTCTATAATTCTGGAACACTGTGGTTCTCTATCATTCTGGAACACTGTGGTTCTCTATCAATTTGGAACACTGTGGTTCTCTATCATTTTGGAACAGTGTGTGTGGTTCTGGAACAATGTGGATCTCTATCACTCTGGAACACTGTGGTTCTCTATCATTTTGGAACACTGTGGTTCTCTATCATTCTGGAACACTGTAGTTCTCTATCATTCTGGAACACTGTGGTTCTCTGTCATTTTGGAACACTGTGGTTCTCTATCATTTTGGAACACTGTGGATCTCTTTCAATTTGAAACACTGTGGTTCTCTATCATTCTGGAACACTGTGGTTCTCTATCATTCTGGAACACTGTGGTTCTCTATCAATTTGGAACACTGTGGTTCTCTATCCATTTGGAACACTGTGGTTCTCTATCATTTTGGAACAGTGTGTGTGGTTCTGGAGCAATGTGGTTATTTATCACTCTGGAACAATGTGGTTCTCTATCATTTTGGAACACTGTCGTTCTCTATCATTTTGGAACACTGTGGATCTCTTTCAATTTGGAACACTGTGGTTCTCTATCATTTTGGAACACTGTGGTTCTCTATCATTTTGGAACACTGTGGTTCTCTATCATTTTGGAACACTGTGGTTCTCTATCATTTTGGAACAGTGTGTGTGGTTCTGGAACAATGTAGTACTCTATCATTCTGGAACTATATGGTACTCTATCATTCTGGAACACTGTGGTTCTCTATCAATCTGGAACAGTGTGCTTCTCTATCATTCTAGAGCACTGTGGTTCTCTATCATTCTGGAACACTGTGGTTCTCTATCATTCTTGAACAGTGTGGTTCTCTATCATTCTTGAACAGTGTGGTTCTCTATCATTCTGGAACACTCTGGTTCTGTGTTTCTGGTTCAGTACACTTTAGGTCTGTGTGTTATTCAGAGTGTTTCTGTATCCTGTAGACAGTCTATGAATCACGTGTCAAACATCTGGCCTTGGAGCCCATTCAATCCAGCATATATTCATTATTTTTTTGGGGGGGTTGAAACAATCTCAATCAATACTGAAATTACTTAAACCAAATAATGAAAACTGTGTAGAAATTATAATGGACCTACATTTACAGTCTTCTCACTCATAACAGTCATTTATAGTCTCTTCACTCTGTCCAGCTTGATAATAGTCATTTATAGTCTCTTCACTCTGTCCAGCTTGATAATAGTCATTTATAGTCTCTTCACTCTGTCCAGATAGATAACATTTATTTACAGTCTCTTCACTCTGTCCAGCTTGCTAACAGTCTTTGAAACTGAATGTAGCCAGCAGGGAAAAGGAGTTTGACACCCCAACAATGAATATTCCATCAGTAGGTTGATCAGACTCTGCAGGATTGAAGTGAACGGAAATATTCATATCAACGTCATAAGAGGTCTTCATGACATCATATAGAGAAAACAATCACACACTATTCTATTATCTAATCTATAATTTCATTTTCAATACATACATCAGCCAAGTAAAGCCCCCCATTGTCACTGGGATACAGCCAATCAGTCCGCTCATTGACTTGTAGATGTAGAAAAGATAATAGAGACATTATATTGAGCTGTGATCTGCTGCAGCTAGCGGCTGAGGTAACGACGATGAGCCACAACGGAAAGGGCCAGATATAGAGAGAGATCCACGACACCAGGAGATCCACATGACCATTTCTGGTCAAACTAGACTGACTGCCAACCACAGAGAAACTAAAGAGATTGTTCTCTCTTCTCTCTCCTCACTGTCGTTGATGCTTCGCTACTGGGTTCTATTCCTGAGCAGGCAGACTTTTATTGTGATTTATTCAGTAAGTACCAGACAGACAGACAGACAGACAGACAGACAGACAGACAGACAGACAGACAGACAGACAGAGACAGACAGACAGACAGACAGACAGACAGACAGACAGACAGACAGACAGAGACAGACAGGCAGACAGTCAGTCAGACAGACAGACAGACAGACAGACAGACAGACAGACAGACAGACAGACAGACAGACAGACAGACAGACAGACAGACAGACAGTCAGACAGACAGACAGACAGACAGACAGACAGACAGACAGACAGACAGACAGACAGACAGACAGACAGACAGAGACAGACAGGCAGACAGTCAGTCAGACAGACAGACAGACAGACAGACAGACAGACAGTCAGACAGACAGACAGTCAGACAGACAGACAGACAGACAGACAGACAGACGGGAACCACACATGCGGAGATCACCCGTTCACCGACTCTGCGTCTCACAAAGACATGGCGGTTGGAACTAAAAATTGAACATTTGGATTCATCAGACCAAAGGACGGATTTCCACCGGTCTAATGTGTCCATTGCTCATGTTTCTTGTACCAAGCAAGTCTCTTCTTATTTTTGGTATCCTTTAGTAGTTGTTTCTTTGCAGCAATTCGACCATTTACGCGGTCTCCTCTGAACAGTTGATGTTGAGATGTGTCTGTTACTTGAACTCTGTGAAGCATTTATTTGAGCTGCAATTTCCGTGGCTGGTAACTCTAATGAACGTATCCTCTGCAGCAGAGGTAACTCTGGGTCTTCCTTTCCTGTGGCGGTCCTCATGAGAGCCATTTTCACCATAGCACTTGATGGTTTTTGCAACTGCATTTAAAGAAACTTTTTGACAAAGTTTTTGACATTTTCCATATTGACTGTCCTTCATGCTTTAAAGTAATGATGGGCTGTTGTTTCTCTTTGCTTACTTGAGCTGTTCTTGCCATAATATGGACTTGGTCTTTTACCAAATAGGGCCATCTTCTGTATACCACCCATACCATGTCACAACACAACTGATTGGCTAAAATGCATTAAGAAGGAAAGAAATTCCACAAATTAACTTTTAACAAGGCACACCTGTTAATTGAAATGCATGCCAGGTGACTACCGCATGAAGCTGGATGAGAGAGCGCCAAGAGTGTGCAAAGCTGTCATCAAGGCAAAGGGTGGCTACTTTGAAGAATCTCAAATATATTTTGATTTGTTTAACACTTATGTGGTTACTACATGATTCCGTATGTGTTATTTCATAGTTTTGATATCTTCACTATTATTCTACAATGTAGAAAATAGTCAAATAAAATAAAGCTTGAATGAGTAGGTGTGTCCAAACTTTTGACTGGTCCTGTATGTATACAGTACCTTCAGAAAGTTTTCAGACCCCTTGACTTTTTCCACATTTTGTTAGGTTACAGCCTTATTCTACAATGTTAAATACTTTTTTCCCCTAATCAATCAACACTCAATACCCCATGACAAAGCAAAAACTTTTTTTTAGACATTTGTGCTAATTTATAAAAATTTAAATATGAAATATACTACTTTTACATAAGTATTCTGACCCTTTACTCAGTAGTTTGTTGAAGCACATGGGGCAGCAATTACAAATCAAATCAAATGTTGTGAATACAGCAGGTACAAGCCCTTAACCAACAAAGCAGTTCAAGAAAGAGTAAGATAATATTTACAAAATAAAGTAAAGTAAAAATAAAAAGAGTAACACAATAAAAATAACAATACAGAGGCTATATACAGGGGTTACCGGTACAGAGTCAATATGGAGGCTATATACTGGAGCTACCGGTACAGAGTCAATGTGGAGACTATATACAGGGGGTACAGAGTCAATATGGAGGCTATATACAGGGTGTACAGAGTCAATATGGAGGCTATATACAGGGGTTACCGGTACAGAGTCAATATGGAGGCTATATACAGGGTGTACAGAGTCAATATGGAGGCTATATACAGGGGTTACCGGTACAGAGTCAATATGGAGGCTATAAACTGGAGCTACCGGTACAGAGTCAATATGGAGGCTATATACAGGTGGTACAGAGTCAATATGGAGGCTATATACAGGGTGTACAGAGTCAAAATGGAGGCTATATACAGGGGTTACCGGTACAGAGTCAATATGGAGGCTATATACAGGGGGTACAGAGTCAAAATGGAGGCTATATACAGGGGTTACCGGTACAGAGTCAATATGGAGGCTATATACAGGGGTTACGGGAAAGAGTCAATATGGAGGCTATATACAGGGTGTACAGAGTCAAAATGGAGGCTATATACAGGGGTTAACGGTACAGAGTCAATATGGAGGCTATATACAGGGGTTACGGGAAAGAGTCAATATGGAGGCTATATACAGGGTGTACAGAGTCAAAATGGAGGCTATATACAGGGGTTACCGGTACAGAGTTAATATGGAGGTTATATACAGGGTGTACAGAGTCAAAATGGAGGCTATATACAGGGGTTACCGGTACAGAGTCAATATGGAGGCTATATACAGGGTGTACAGAGTCAAAATGGAGGCTATATACAGGGGTTACCGGTACAGAGTCAATATGGAGGCTATATACAGGGGGTTACCGGTAAAGAGTCAATATGGAGGCTATATACAGGGGTTACCGGTACAGAGTCAATGTGGAGGCTACATACAGGGGTTACCGGTACAGAGTCAATATGGAGGCTATATACAGGGTGTACAGAGTCAATATGGAGGCTATATAAAGGGGTTACCGGTACAGAGTCAATATGGAGGCTATATACAGGGGGTACAGAGTCAATATGGAGGCTATATACAGGGGGTACAGAGTCAATATGGAGGCTATATACAGGGGGTACAGAGTCAATATGGAGGCTATATACAGGGGGTACAGAGTCAATATGGAGGCTATATACAGGGGTTACCGGTACAGAGTCAATATGGAGGCTATATACAGGGTGTACAGAGTCAATATGGAGGCTATATACAGGGGGTACAGAGTCAATATGGAGGCTATATACAGGGGGTACAGAGTCAATATGGAGGCTATATACAGGGGTTACTGGTACAGAGTCAATATTGAGGCTATATACAGGGTGTTACCGGTACTGAGTCAATGTGGAGGCTATATACAGGGGTTACCGGTACAGAGTCAATATGGAGGCTATATACAGGGGTTACCGGTACAGCGTCAATATGGAGGCTATATACAGGGTGTTGCAGTACAGAGTCAATGTGGAGGCTATATACAGGGTGTATCGGTACAGAGTCAATGTGGAGGCTACATACAGGGTGTTACGGTACAGAGTCAATGTGGAGGCTATATACAGGGTGTATCGGTACAGAGTCAATGTGGAGGCTATATACAGGGGTTACCGGTACTGAGTCAATATGGAGGCTATATACAGGGGGTACAGAGTCAATATGGAGGCTATATACAGGGGTTACCGGTACAGAGTCAATATGGAGGCTATATACAGGGGGTACAGAGTCAATATGGAGGCTATATACAGGGGTTACCGGTACAGAGTCAATGTGGAGGATACATACAGGGGTTACCGGTACAGAGTCAATATGGAGGCTATACAGTCAATATGGAGGCTATATACAGGGGTTACCGGTACAGAGTCAATATGGAGGCTATATACAGGGGGTACAGAGTCAATATGGAGGCTATATACAGTGGTTACCGGTACAGAGTCAATATGGAGGCTATATACAGGGGGTACCGGTACTGAGTCAATGTGGAGGCTATATACAGGGTGTTACCGGTACTGAGTCAATGTGGAGACTATATACAGGGGGTACTGGTACAGAGTCACAGAGTCAATGTGGAGGCTATATACAGGGGGGTACCGGTAAAGAGTCATTGTGGAGGCTATATACAGGGGGGTACCGGTACAGAGTCAATGTGGAGGCTATATACAGGGTGTTAAGGTACAGAGTCAATGTGGAGACTATATACAGGGGGTACTGGTACAGAGTCAATGTGGAGGCTATATACAGGGGGTACCAGTACTGAGTCAATGTGGAGGCTATATAGAGGGGGGTACTGGTACAGAGTCAATGTGGAGGCTCAATACAAGGGGTACAAGTCCTGAGTCAATGTGGAGGCTATATACAGGGGGTACCAGTACTGAGTCAATGTGTAGGCTATATACAGAGGGTGCCGGTACTGGGTCAATGTGGAGGCTAAATACAGAGGGTACCGGTACAGAGTAAATGTGGAGGCAATATACAGGGGTTACCGGTACTGAGTCAATGTGGAGGCTATATACAGGGGCTACCGGTACAGAGTCAATGTGGAGGCTATATACAGGGTGTTACCGGTACTGAGTCAATGTGGAGGCTATATACAGGGGGTACTGGTACAGAGTCAATGTGGAGGCTATATACAGGGGGTACCACTACAGAGTCAATATGGAGGCTATATACAGGGTGTTACCGGTACTGAGTCAATGTGGAGGCTATATACAGGGTGTTACCGGTACTGAGTCAATGTGGAGGCTATATACAGGGGGTACCGGTACAGAGTCAATGTGGAGGCTATATACAGGGGGTACCGGTACAGAGTCAATGTGGAGGCTATATACAGGAGGTACCGGTACAGAGTCAATGTGAAGACTATATACAGGGGGTACCGGTACAGAGTCAATGTGGAGGCTATATACAGGGGGTACCGGTACAGAGTCAATGTGGAGGCTATATACAGGGGGTACCAGTACTGAGTCAATGTGGAGGCTATATACAGGGGGTACCAGTACTGAGTCAATGTGGAGGCTATATACAGGGGGTGCCTGTACTGAGTCAATGTGTAGGCTATATACAGAGGGTGCCGGTACTGGGTCAATGTGGAGGCTAAATACAGGGGGTACCGGTACAGAGTAAATGTGGAGGCAATATACAGGGGTTACCGGTACTGAGTCAATGTGGAGGCTATATACAGGGGCTACCGGTACAGAGTCAATGTGGAGGCTATATACAGGGTGTTACCGGTACTGAGTCAATGTGGAGGCTATATACAGGGGGTACTGGTACAGAGTCAATGTGGAGGCTATATACAGGGGGTACCACTACAGAGTCAATATGGAGGCTATATACAGGGTGTTACCGGTACTGAGTCAATGTGGAGGCTATATACAGGGTGTTACCGGTACTGAGTCAATGTGGAGGCTATATACAGGGGGTACCGGTACAGAGTCAATGTGGAGGCTATATACAGGGGGTACCGGTACAGAGTCAATGTGGAGGCTATATACAGGAGGTACCGGTACAGAGTCAATGTGAAGACTATATACAGGGGGTACCGGTACAGAGTCAATGTGGAGGCTATATACAGGGGGTACCGGTACAGAGTCAATGTGGAGGCTATATACAGGGGATACCAGTACTGAGTCAATGTGGAGGCTATATACAGGGGGTACCAGTACTGAGTCAATGTGGAGGCTATATACAGGGGGTGCCTGTACTGAGTCAATGTGGAGGCTAAATACAGGGGGTACCGGTACAGAGTAAATGTGGAGGCTATATACAGGGGTTACCGGTACTGAGTCAATGTGGAGGCTATATACAGGGGGTACCATTACAGAGTCAATATGGAGGCTATATACAGGGGGTAGCGGTACTGAGTCAATGTGGAGGCTGTATACTGGGGGTACCGGTACAGAGTCAATGTGGAGGCTATATACAGGGTGTTACCTGTACTGAGTCAATGTGGAGGCTATATACAGGGGGTGCTGGTACAGAGTCAATGTGGAGGCTATATACAGGGGGTACCGGTACTGAGTCAATGTGGAGGCTATATACAGGGTGTTACGGTACAGAGTCAATGTGAAGGCTATATACAAGGGGTACCAGTACTGAGTCAATGTGGAGGCTATATACAGGGGGTACCAGTACTGAGTCAATGTGGAGGCTATATACAGGGGGTGCCTGTACTGAGTCAATGTGGAGGCTAAATACAGGGGGTACCGGTACAGAGTAAATGTGGAGGCTATATACAGGGTGTTACAGTACAGAGTCAATGTGGAGGCTATATACAGGGTGTTACGGTACAGAGTCAATGTGGAGGCTATATACAGGGTGTTACGGTACAGAGTCAATATGGAGGCTATATACAGGGTATTACGGTACAGAGTCAATGTGGAGGCTATATACAGGGTGTTACGGTACAGAGTCAATGTGGAGGCTATATACAGGGGGTACCGGTACCGAGTCAATGTGCAGGTTAGTTAGTCAAGTTATTTTGTACATGTAGGTAGGGGTAAAGTGACTATGCATAGCTAATAAACAGCGAGAAGCAACAGTGTAAAAACAAAGGTAGGGGGCCGTGTCAATGTAAATAGTCCGGGTGGCCATTTGATACATTTTTCAGCAGTCTGACAGTAGTATGACTTGGGGGGAGAATGTTGGTCCTAGACTTGGCGCTCCGGTACCGCTTGCCATGTGGTAGCAGAGAGAACAGTCTGTGACTAGGGTGACTGGAATCTTTGACATTTTTGGGACTTTCTCTTTGGGCCTTCCACCGAGTATACATTGGGGCAAAAAAGTATTTAGTCAGCCACCGATTGTGCAAGTTCTCCCACTTAAAAAGATGAGAGAGGCCTGTAATTTTCATCATAGGTACACTTCAACTATGACAGACAAACAAAGAAACATTATTTTCTCCAGAAAATCACATTGTAGGATTTTTAATGAATTTATTTGCAAATTATGGTGGAAAATAAGTATTTGGTCACCTACAAACAAGCAAGATTTCTGGCTCTCACAGACGTGTAACTTCTTCTTTAATAGGCTCCTCTGTCCTCCACTCATTATCTGTATTAATGGCACCTGTTTGAACTTGTTATCAGTATAAAAGACACCTGTCCACAACCTCAAACAGTCACACTCCAAACTCCACTATGGCCAAGACCAAAGAGCTGTCAAAGGACACCAGAAACAAAATTGTAGACCTGCACCAGGCTGGGAAGACTGAATCTGCAATAGGTAAGCAGCATGGTTTGAAGAACCAACTGTGGGAGCAATTATTAGGAAATGGAAGACATATAAGACCACTGATAATCTCACTCGATCTGGTGTTCCACGCAAGATCTCACCCAGTGGGGTCAAAATGATCACAAGAACGGTGAGCAAAAATCCCAGAACCACACAGGGGGACCTAGTGAATGACCTGCAGAGAGCTGGGACCAAAGTAACAAAGCCTACCATCAGTAACACACTACGCCGCCAGGGACTCAAATCCTGCAGTGCCAGACGTGTCCTCCTGCTTAAGCCAGTACATGTCCAGGCCCGTCTGAAGTTTGCTAGAGAGCATTTGGATGATCCAGAAGAAGATTGGGAGAATGTCATATGGTCAGATGAAACCAAAATATAACTTTTTGGTAAAAACTCAACTCGTCGTGGTTGGAGGACAAAGAATGCTGAGTTGCATCCAAAGAACACCATACCTACTGTGAAGCATGGGGGTGGAAACATCATGCTTTGGGGCTGTTTTTCTGCAAAGTGACCAGGACGACTGATCCGTGTAAAGGGAAGAATGAATGGGGCCAGGTATCGTGAGATTTTGAGTGAAAACCTCCTTACATCATCAAGGGCATTGAAGATGAAACGTGGCTGGGTCTTTCAGCATGACAATGATCCCAAACACACCGCCCGGGCAACGAAGGAGTGGCTTCGTAAGAAGCATTTCAAGGTCCTGGAGTGGCCTAGCCAGTCTCCAGATCTCAACCCCATAGAAAATCTTTGGAGGGAGTTGAAAGTCCGTGTTGCCTAGCAACAGCCCCAAAACATCACTGCTCTAAATCAAATCAAATCAAATTTTATTTGTCACATACACATGGTTAGCAGATGTTAATGCGAGTGTAGCGAAATGCTTGTGCTTCTAGTTCCGACAATGCAGTAATTACCAACAAGTAATCTAGCTAACAATTCCAAAACTACTACCTTATAGACACAAGTGTAAGGGGATAAAGAATATGTACATAAAGATATATGAATGAGTGATGGTACAGAGCGGCATAGGCAAGATACAGTAGATGGTATTGAGTGCAGTATATGCATATGAGATGAGTATGTAAACAAAGTGGCATAGTTTAAGTGGCTAGTGATACATGTATTACATAAAGATGCAGTAGATGATATAGAGTACAGTATATACATATACATATGAGATGATTAATGTAGGGTATGTAAACATTATATTAGGTAGCATTGTTTAAAGTGGCTAGTGATATATTTTACATAATTTCCCATCAATTCCCATTATTAAAGTGGCTGGAGTTGAGTCAGTGTGTTGGCAGCAACCACTCAATGTTAGTGGTGGCTGTTTAACAGTCTGATGGCCTTGAGATAGAAGCTGTTTTTCAGTCTCTCGGTCCCAGCTTTGATGCACCTGTACTGACCTCGCCTTCTGGATGATAGCGGGGTGAACAGGCAGTGGCTCGGGTGGTTGTTGTCCTTGATGATCTTTATGGCCTTCCTGTGACATCGGGTGGTATAGGTGTCCTGGAGGGCAGGTAGTTTGCCCCCGGTGATGCATTGTGCAGACCTCACTACCCTCTGGAGAGCCTTACGGTTGTGGGCGGAGCAGTTGCCGTACCAGGCGGTGATACAGCCCGACAGGATGCTCTCGATTGTGCATCTGTAGAAGTTTGTGAGTGCTTTTGGTGACAAGCCGAATTTCTTCAGCCTCCTGAGGTTGAAGAGGCGCTGCTGCGCCTTCTTCACGATGCTGTCTGTGTGGGTGGACCAATTCAGTTTGTCTGTGATGTGTACGCCGAGGAACTTAAAACCCTTACTACCCTCTCCACTACTACTGTTCCATCGATGTGGATAGGGGGGTGTTCCCTCTGCTGTTTCCTGATGTCCACAATCATCTCCTTAGTTTTGTTGACGTTGAGTGGATATCTGCATGGAGGAATGGGCCAAAATACCAGCAACAGTGTGTGAAAACCTTGTGAAGACTTACAGAAAACGTTTGACCTCCGTCATTGCCAACAAAGGGTATATAACAAAGTTTTGAGATAAACTTTTGTTATTGACCAAATACTTATTTTCCACCACAATTTGCAAATAAATTCATTAAAAACCCTACAATGTGATTTTCTGGATTTGTTTTCTTCTCATTTTGTCTGTCATAGTGTACCTATGATGAAAATTACAGGCCTCTGTCATCTTTTTAAGTGGGAGAACTTGCACAATTGGTGGCTGACTAAATACTTTTTTGCCCCACTGTATATGGTAGGAAGCTTGGCCCCAGTGATGTACTGGGCTGGACGCACTACATACACTCTGTAGCGCCTTACGGGCAGATGCCGAGCAGTTGCCATACCAGGCAGTGATGCAACCGGTCAGGATGCTCTCGATGGGGCAGCTGAAGCACTTTTTGAGGATCTGGGGACCCATGCAAAATCTTTTCAGCCTCCTGAGGGGGGAAAGGTGTTGTCGAGCCCTCTTCACGACTGTCTTGGTGTGTTTGGACAATGATATTTCATTGGTGATTTGGACACCAAGGATCTTGAAACTCTCGACCCGCTCCCACTACAACCCAGTCGATGTAAATGGGGGCCTGCCTTGTCCTGTAGTCTACGATCAGCTCCTTTGTCTTGCTCACATTGAAAGAGAGGTTGTTGTTCTGGCACTACACTGCCAGGTCTCTCTATAGGCTGTCTCATTGTTGTTGTGTCATCAGCAAACTTATTGATGATGTTGGAGTCGTGCTTGGCTATGCAGTGGTGGGTGAACAGGGAGTACAGGACGGGACTAAGCACGCACCCCTGAGTGGCCTCAGTGTTGAGCATCAGTGTGGTGGAGGTGTTGTTGCCTACCCTTACCACCTGGGGGCGGCCCGTCAGGAAGTCCAGGATCCAGTTGTAGAGAAAGGTGTTTAGTCCAGAGTCCTTAACTTAGTGATGAGCTTTGTGGGCACTATGGTGTTGAACTCTGAGCTGTAGTCAATGAATAGCATTCAGTGTGTTCATATTTGTCCAGGTGTGAAAGGGCAGCATGGAGTGCGATTGAGGTTGCGTCATCTGTAGATCTGTTGGGGCGGTATGTGAATTGGAGTAGGTCTAGGGTTTCTGGGATGATGGTGTTGATGTGAGCCATGACCAGCCTTTCAAAGCACTTCATGGCTACCGACGTGAGTGCTACGGGGCGGTAGTCATTTAGACAGGTTACCTTCTTTACCTTGGGCACAGGGACTATGGTGGTCTGTTTGAAACATGTAGGCATTACAGACTCGGTCAGGGAGACGTTGAAAATGTAGGTGAAGACACTTGTCAGTTGGTCCACACATGCTCGGAGTACACGTCCTGGTAATCCATCTGGCCCCGCGGCCTTGTGAATGTTGACCTGTCTAAAGGTTTTGCTCACATCGGCTGTGGAGAGCGTGATCACACAGTCTTCCGGAACAGCTGGTGGTCTCATGCATGCTTCAACCCTCCGGAACAGCATTCAACTCACATAATGCATAGTTTGTTTAATGTAAAAAACAAATGAATCAATGAAATCGAACCGACCTCAAAAAGCACTAAGTGCTGAGCACTAACATTCAGACAAACATCATTATTCAGTAAGTGCCAGACAAGCAGATAGGAGGCATGGGGGGGAGCTGTACTCACGTCATCTCCAGTGTTGTTGGCGTTATAACCACAGTTCAGGGCGATGTCCAGTGGGTGCATTTCAGTCCAACCCTCTGAGGTACATGTCTTAGACAGGTTACCTAGGGAACACATAATACAGGTAGAGGTTACCTAGAGAACACAGGATACAGGTAGAGGTTACCTAGAGAACACATGATACAGGTAGAGGTTACCTAGAGAACACAGGATACAGGTAGAGGTTACCTAGAGAACACAGGATACAGGTAGAGGTTACCTTGAGAACACAGGATACAGGTAGATGTTACCTAGAGAACACAGGATACAGGTAAATGTTACATAGAGAACACATGGTACAGGTAGAGGTTACCTAGAGAACACAGGATACAGGTAGACGTTACCTAGAGAACACAGGATACAGGTAGAGGTTAAGGGGAGAACACAGGATACAGGTAGATGTTACCTAGAGAACACAGGATACAGGTAGAGGTTATCTAGAGAACACAGGATACGGGTAGATGTTACCTAGAGAACACAGGATACAGGTAAATGTTACCTAGAGAACACAGGATACAGGTAAATGTTACCTAGAGAACACAGGATACAGGTAGAGGTTACCTAGAGAACACAGGATACAGGTAGAGGTTACCTAGAGAACACAGAATACAGGTAAATGTTACCTAGATAACACAGGATACAGGTAGAGATTACCTAGAGAACACAGAATACAGGTAAATGTTACCTAGAGAACACAGAATACAGGTAAATGTTACCTAGAGAACACAGAATACAGGTAAATGTTACCTAGAGAACACAGGATACAGGTAGAGGTTACCTAGAGAACACAGAATACAGGTAAATGTTACCTAGAGAACACAGGATACAGGTAGAGGTTACCTAGAGAACACAGAATACAGGTAAATGTTACCTAGATAACACAGGATACGGGTAGAGGTTAACAAGTGAACACAGGATACAGGTAGAGGTTACCTAGAGAACACAGCATACAGGTAGATGTTACCTAGAGAACACAGGATACAGGTAGACGTTACCTAGAGAACACATGATACAGGTAGAGGTTACCTAGAGAACACATGATACAGGAAGAGGTTACCTAGAGAACACAGGATACAGGTAGATGTTACCTAGAGAACACAGGATACAGGTAGATGTTACCTAGAGAACACAGGATACAGGTAGATGTTACCTAGAGAACACATGATACAGGTAGAGGTTACCTAGAGAACACAGGATACAGGTAGAGGTTAAGTAGGGAACACAGGATACAGGTAGAGGTTACCTAGAGAACACAGGATAAAGGTAGAGGTTACCTAGAGAACACAGGATACAGGTAGAGGTTACCTAGAAAACACAGGATACAGGTAGAGGTTACCTAGAGAACACATGATACAGGTAGAGGTTACCTAGAGAACACAGGATACAGGTAGATGTTACCTAGAGAACACAGGATACAGATAGAGGTTAAGTAGGGAACACAGGATACAGGTAGAGGTTACCTAGAGAACACATGATACGGGTAGAGGTTACCTAGAGAACACAGGATACAGGTAGAGGTTAAGGGGAGAACACAGGATGCAGGTGGAGGTTACCTAGAGAACACAGGATACAGGTAGAGGTTAAGTAGGGAACACAGGATACAGGTAGAGGTTACCTAGAAAACACAGGATACAGGTAGAGGTTAAGGGGAGAACACAGGATACAGGTAGAGGTTAAGGGGAGAACACAGGATACAGGTAGATGTTACCTGGAGAACACAGGATACAGGTAGAGGTTAAGTAGGGAACACAGGATACAGGTAGAGGTTACCTAGAGAACACAGGATACGGGTAGAGGTTACCTAGAGAACACAGGATACAGGTAGAGGTTAAGTAGGGAACACAGGATACAGGTAGAGGTTAAGTGGAGAACACAGGATACAGGTAGAGGTTACCTAGAGAACACAGGATACAGGTAGAGGTTAAGGGGAGAACACAGGATACAGGTAGAGGTTACCTAGAGAACACAGGATACAGGTAGAGGTTAAGTAGGGAACACAGGATACAGGTAGAGGTTAAGTAGGGAACACAGGATACAGGTAGAGGTTAAGGGGAGAACACAGGATACGGGTAGAGGTTACCTAGAGAACACAGGATACAGGTAGAGGTTAAGTAGGGAACACAGGATACAGGTAGAGGTTAAGGGGAGAACACAGGATACGGGTAGAGGTTACCTAGAGAACACAGGATACGGGTAGAGGTTACCTAGAGAACACAGGATACAGGTAGAGGTTATGGGGAGAACACAGGATACAGGTAGAGGTTACCTAGAGAACACAGGATACAGGTAGAGGTTAAGTAGGGGACACAGGATACAGGTAGAGGTTAAGGGGAGAACACAGGATACGGGTAGAGGTTACCTAGAGAACACAGGATACAGGTAGAGGTTAAGTAGGGAACACAGGATACAGGTAGAGGTTAAGGGGAGAACACAGGATACGGGTAGAGGTTACCTAGAGAACACAGGATACAGGTAGAGGTTAAGGGGAGAACACAGGATACAGGTAGAGGTTACCTAGAGAACACAGGATACAGGTAGAGGTTAAGGGGAGAACACAGGATACAGGTAGAGGTTACCTAGAGAACACAGGATACAGGTAGAGGTTACCCTGCAGTGTTCTATCGTAGGCAGTGTTCTCTCTGTCTCTCTGTGTCTCTTTAAACTGACTGTCAGTCTGGATGGAAGGCATTGTTGATCATCAGTGTCTGTTTAACTCTTCGATGTTTGAGCGGTTCCGGACCAGTTCAAACTGATATTTTGCTGGATAGAGTACTTTATGAGTGTCACAGGGTCCAGAGTCTTATAATGCCAGAAACCCCATCAGCCTGCTTTCCACTACCACTCTGGAGCTGACATCATCAGCCTGCTTTTGTCATGTACTGTCATGTTGTGTCTTGTCTCTGTCCTTTCCCTTCACCCTGTCTCCCTCTGCTGGTCGTTGTTAGGTTACCTTTTCTCCCCCGCTTTCCCCCAGCTGTTCCTTGTCTCCTCTAACTACCCATTCACCCCGTTTCCCACCTGTTCCCTTTTTCCCTCTGATTAGGTCCCTATATCTCTCTCTGTTTCTGTTCCTGTCCTTGTCGGATTCTTGTTTGTTGTGTTTCATGCCTGAGCCAGACTATCGTCATGTTTGCTGTAACCTTGTCCTGTCCTGTCGGAATCTGCCGGTCTATCTGAGCCTACCTATGTTTGGTTATTAAAGAAGCTCTGTTTAAGTTAGTTCGCTTTTGAGTCCTCATTCACTCACCATAACAGAAGAATCCGACCAAGAATGGACCCAGCGACTTCGGATCCTCTCCACTCAGCCGTCGGGATCCAGGGAGCGATGCTAGGCAGACACGAGCAGGAAGTGTCTGCTGCTCGACATGCCGTTGAGACCCTGGCCACCCAAGTCTCCAACCTCACAGAACAGGTTCACCATCTCCGCCTCGATCCACCGGCCACTTCCAGGGCTTTCGAATCTCCGGAGCCCAGAATCAATAACCCGCCGTGTTACTCTGGGGAGCCCACTGAATGCCGCTCGTTCCTCACCCAGTGTGATATTGTGTTTTCTCTCCAGCCCAACACTTACTCCAGGAGCACTGCTCGTGTCGCCTACGTCATATCTCTCCTTATTGGACGGGCTCGTGAGTGGGGCACGGCAATCTGGGAGGCAAGGGCTGAGTGTACTAACCAGTATCAAGACTTTAAGGAGGAGATGATACGGGTTTTTGATCGATCTGTTTTTGGGGAGGAGGCTTCCAGGGCCCTGTCTTCCCTATGTCAAGGCAATCGATCCATAACAGACTACTCTATTGAGTTTCGCACTCTTGCTGTCTCCAGTGGCTGGAACGAGCCGGCCTTGCTCGCTCGTCTTCTGGAGGGTTTCCGCGCAGAGGTAAAGGATGAGATTCTCTCCCGGGAGGTTCCTTCCAGCGTGGATTCCTTGATTGAACTCGCTATTCGCATTGAGCGACGGGTTGATCTTCGTCACCGAGCTCGTGGAAAGGAGCTCGCGCTCTCCGTCGCCTCCCTCTCCGCATCACTACCATCTTCCTCTGCCGGCTCAGGTGCTGAGCCCATGCAGCTGGGAGGTATCCGCATCTCGACTAAGGAGAGGGAACGGAGAATCACCAACCGCCTCTGTCTCTATTGCGGTTCCGCTGGTCATTTTGTCACTTCATGTCCAGTAAAAGGCCAGAGCTCGTCAGTAAGCGGAGGGCTACTGGTGAGCGCTACTACTCCTGTCTCTCCTTCAAGATCCTGCACTACCTTGTCGGTCCATCTACACTGGACCGGTTCGTCAGCTTCCTGCAGTGCCTTAATAGACTCTGGGGCGGAGGGCTGTTTTATGGACGAGACCTGGGCTCGGGAACATGACATTCCTCTCAGACAGTTAAAGGAGCCCACGGCCTTGTTCGCCCTGGATGGTAGTCCTCTCCCCAGGATTCAGCGTGAGACGCTACCTTTAACCCTCACTGTTTCTGGTAATCATAGTGAAACCATTTCTTTTTTAATTTTTCGTTCACCTTTTACACCTGTTGTTTTGGGCCATCCCTGGCTAGTTTGTCATAATCCTTCCATTAATTGGTCTAGTAATTCTATCCTCTCCTGGAACGTCTCTTGTCATGTGAAATGTTTAATGTCTGCTATCCCTCCTGTTTCCTCTGTCTCTTCTTCACAGGAGGAGCCTGGTGATTTGACAGGGGTGCCGGAGGAATATCACGATCTGCGCACGGTGTTCAGTCGGTCCAGGGCCACCTCTCTTCCTCCACACCGGTCGTATGATTGTAGTATTGATCTCCTTCCGGGAACCACCCCCCCCCGGGGTAGACTATACTCTCTGTCGGCTCCCGAACGTAAGGCTCTCGAAGATTATTTGTCTGTAGCTCTTGACGCCGGTACCATAGTCCCCTCCTCCTCTCCCGCCGGAGCGGGGTTTTTTTTTGTCAAGAAAAAGGACGGGTCTCTGCGCCCCTGCATAGATTATCGAGGGCTGAATGACATAACAGTGAAGAATCGTTATCCGCTTCCTCTTATGTCTTCAGCCTTCGAGATCCTGCAGGGAGCCAGGTTTTTCACTAAGTTGGACCTTCGTAACGCTTACCATCTCGTGCGCATCAGGGAGGGGGACGAGTGGAAGACGGCGTTTAACACTCCGTTAGGGCACTTTGAATACCGGGTTCTTCCTTTCGGCCTCGCTAACGCTCCAGCTGTCTTTCAGGCATTAGTCAATGATGTCCTGAGAGACATGCTGAACATCTTTGTTTTCGTTTACCTTGACGATATCCTGATTTTTTCACCGTCACTCCAGATTCATGTTCAGCACGTTCGACGTGTCCTCCAGCGCCTTTTAGAGAATTGTCTTTTTGTGAAGGCTGAGAAGTGCACTTTTCATGCTCCCTCCGTCACATTTCTCGGTTCTGTTATTTCCGCTGAAGGCATTAAGATGGATCCCGCTAAGGTCCAAGCTGTCATTGATTGGCCCGTCCCTAAGTCACGCGTCGAGCTGCAGCGCTTTCTCGGCTTCGCGAACTTCTATCGTCGTTTCATCCGTAATTTCGGTCAGGTGGCAGCTCCTCTCACAGCCCTTACTTCTGTCAAGACGTGCTTTAAGTGGTCCGTTTCCGCCCAGGGAGCTTTTGATCTCCTCAAGAATCGTTTTACATCCGCTCCTATCCTTGTTACACCTGACGTCTCTAGACAGTTCGTTGTCGAGGTTGACGCGTCAGAGGTGGGCGTGGGAGCCATCCTTTCTCAGCGCTTCCTCTCTGACGACAAGGTCCACCCATGCGCGTATTTTTCTCATCGCCTGTCGCCGTCGGAACGTAACTATGATGTGGGTAACCGCGAACTGCTCGCCATCCGGTTAGCCCTAGGCGAATGGCGACAGTGGTTGGAGGGGGCGACCGTTCCTTTTGTCGTTTGGACTGACCATAGGAACCTTGAGTACATCCGTTCTGCCAAACGACTTAATGCGCGTCAGGCGCGTTGGGCGCTGTTTTTCGCTCGTTTCGAGTTCGTGATTTCTTATCGTCCGGGCTCTAAGAACACCAAGCCTGATGCTTTGTCTCGTCTCTTCAGTTCTTCAGTAGCCTCCACTGACCCCGAGGGGATTCTCCCTGAGGGGCGTGTTGTCGGGTTGACTGTCTGGGGAATTGAGAGGCAGGTAAAACAAGCGCTCACTCACACTCCATCGCCGCGCGCTTGTCCTAGGAACCTTCTTTTCGTTCCCGTTCCTACTCGTCTGGCCGTTCTTCAGTGGGCTCACTCTGCCAAGTTAGCCGGCCACCCTGGCGTTCGGGGTACGCTTGCTTCCATTCGCCAGCGTTTTTGGTGGCCCACCCGGGAGCATGACACGCGTCGTTTCGTGGCTGCTTGTTCGGTCTGCGCGCAGACTAAGTCCGGTAACTCTCCTCCTGCCGGCCGTCTCAGGCCGCTTCCTATTCCCTCTCGACCGTGGTCTCACATCGCCTTAGATTTTGTCACCGGACTGCCTTCGTCAGCGGGGAAGACTGTTATTCTTACGGTTGTCGATAGGTTCTCTAAGGCGGCTCATTTCATTCCCCTTGCTAAGCTTCCTTCTGCTAAAGAGACGGCACAAATCATCATCGAGAATGTTTTCAGAATTCATGGCCTTCCGTCAGACGTCGTTTCGGACAGAGGTCCGCAATTCACGTCTCAATTTTGGAGGGAGTTTTGCCGTTTGATTGGGGCTTCCGTCAGTCTCTCTTCCGGCTTTCACCCCCAGTCTAACGGTCAAGCAGAACGGGCCAATCAGACTATTGGTCGCATCTTACGCAGTCTTTCTTTTCGTAACCCTGCGTCTTGGTCAGAACAGCTCCCCTGGGCAGAATACGCCCACAACTCGCTTCCTTCGTCTGCGACCGGGCTATCTCCTTTTCAGAGTAGCCTCGGGTACCAGCCTCCGCTGTTCTCATCTCAGTTCGCCGAGTCCAGCGTCCCCTCCGCTCAGGCTTTTGTCCAACGTTGCGAGCGCACCTGGAAGAGGGTCAGGTCTGCACTTTGCCGTTATAGGACGCAGACTGTGAGGGCTGCTAATAAGCGTAGAACTAAGAGTCCTAGATATTGTCGCGGTCAGAGAGTTTGGCTCTCCACTCAGAACCTTCCCCTTAAGACGGCTTCTCGCAAGTTGACCCCGCGGTTCATTGGTCCGTTCCGTATTTCTCGGGTCATTAATCCTGTCGCAGTTCGACTTCTTCTTCCGCGATACCTTCGTCGCGTCCACCCGGTCTTCCATGTCTCCTGCATCAAGCCCGTCCTTCGCGCCCCCGCTCGTCTCCCCCCCCCCCCCCCCATCCTTGTCGAGGGCGCACCCATCTACAGGGTCCGTAGAATTTTGGACATGCGTCCTCGGGGCCGTGGTCACCAGTACCTCGTAGATTGGGAGGGGTACGGTCCTGAGGAGAGGAGTTGGGTTCCCTCTCGGGACGTGCTGGACCGTGCGCTGATCGAGGATTTCCTCCGTTGCCGCCAGGTTTCCTCCTCGAGTGCGCCAGGAGGCGCTCGGTGAGTGGGGGGGTACTGTCATGTACTGTCATGTTGTGTCTTGTCTCTGTCCTTTCCCTTCACCCTGTCTCCCTCTGCTGGTCGTTGTTAGGTTACCTTTTCTCCCCCGCTTTCCCCCAGCTGTTCCTTGTCTCCTCTAACTACCCATTCACCCCGTTTCCCACCTGTTCCCTTTTTCCCTCTGATTAGGTCCCTATATCTCTCTCTGTTTCTGTTCCTGTCCTTGTCGGATTCTTGTTTGTTGTGTTTCATGCCTGAGCCAGACTATCGTCATGTTTGCTGTAACCTTGTCCTGTCCTGTCGGAATCTGCCGGTCTATCTGAGCCTACCTATGTTTGGTTATTAAAGAAGCTCTGTTTAAGTTAGTTCGCTTTTGAGTCCTCATTCACTCACCATAACAGCTTTCCACTACCACTCTGGAGCTGACATCATCAGCCTGCATTCATCTACCACTCTGGGGCTGACATCATCAGCCTGCTTTCATCTACCACTCTGGAGCTGATATCAAATCAAATCTAATGTATTTATATAGCCCTTCGTACATCAGCTGATATCTCAAAGTGCTGTACAGAAAACCCAGCATAAAACACCAAACAGCAAGCAATGCAGGTGTAGAAGCACGGTGGCTAGGAAAAACTCCCTAGAAAGGCCAAAACCTAGGAAGAAACCTAGAGAGGAACCAGGCTATGTGGGGTGGCCAGTCCTCTTCTGGCTGTGCCGGGTGGAGATTATAACAGAACATGGCCAAGATGTTCAAATGTTCATAAATGACCAGCATGGTCGAATAATAATAAGGCAGAACAGTTGAAACTGGAGCAGCAGCACGGCCAGGTGGACTGGGGACAGCAAGGAGTCATCATGTCAGGTAGTACTGGGGCATGGTCCTAGGGCTCAGGTCCTCCGAGAGAGAGAAAGAAAGAGAGAATTAGAGAGAGCACATGTGGGGTGGCCAGTCCTCTTCTGGCTGTGCCGGGTGGAGATTATAACAGAACATGGCCAAGATGTTCAAATGTTCATAAATGACCAGCATGGTCGAATAATAATAAGGCAGAACAGTTGAAACTGGAGCTTGCTTTCCACTACCACTTGGAAAGCTGACATCATCAGCCTGCTTTCATCTACCACTCTGGAGCTGACATCATCAGCCTGCTTTCCACTACCACTCTGGAGCTGACATCATCAGCCTGCTTTCCACTACCACTCTGGAGCTGACATCATCAGACTGCTTTCCACTACCACTCTGGAGCTGACATCATCAGCCTGCTTTCCACTCCCACTCTGGAGCTGACATCATCAGCCTGCTTTCATCTACCACTCTGGAGCTGACATCATCAGCCTGCTTTCCACTACCACTCTGGAGCTGACATCATCAGCCTGCTTTCCACTAAACTCTGGAGCTGACATCATCAGCCTGCTTTCCACTACCACTCTGGAGCTGACATCATCAGCCTGCTTTCCACTACCACTCTGGAGCTGACATCATCAGCCTGCTTTCATCTACCACTCTGGAGCTGACATCATCAGCCTGCTTTCATCTACCACTCTGGAGCTGACATCAACAGCCTGCTTTCCACTACCACTCTGGAGCTGACATCATCAGCCTGCTTTCCACTACCACTCTGGAGCTGACATCATCAGCCTGCTTTCCACTACCACTCTGGAGCTGACATCATCAGCCTGCTTTCCACTACCACTCTGGAGCTGACATCATCAGCCTGCTTTCATCTACCACTCTGGAGCTGACATCATCAGCCTGCTTTCCACTACCACTCTGGAGCTGACATCATCAGCCTGCTTTCATCGACCACTCTGGAGCTGACATAATCAGCCTGCTTTCCACTACCACTCTGGAGCTGACATCATCAGCCTGCTTTCATCTACCACTCTGGAGCTGACATCATCAGCCTGCTTTCCACTACCACTCTGGAGCTGACATCATCAGCCTGCTTTCCACTAAACTCTGGAGCTGACATCATCAGCCTGCTTTCATCTACCACTCTGGAGCTGACATCATCAGCCTGCTTTCATCTACCACTCTGTAGCTGACATCGTCAGCCTGCTTTCATCTACCACTCTGGAGCTGACATCATCAGCCTGTTTTCATCTACCACTCTGGAGCTGACATCATCAGCCTGCTTTCCACTACCACTCTGGAGCTGACATCATCAGCCTGCTTTCCACTACCACTCTGGAGCTGACATCATCAGCCTGCTTTCCACTAAACTCTGGAGCTGACATCATCAGCCTGCTTTCATCTACCACTCTGGAGCTGACATCATCAGCCTGCTTTCATCTACCACTCTGTAGCTGACATCGTCAGCCTGCTTTCATCTACCACTCTGGAGCTGACATCATCAGCCTGTTTTCATCTACCACTCTGGAGCTGAGATCATCAGCCTGCTTTCCACTACCACTCTGGAGCTGACATCATCAGCCCGCTTTCATCTACCACTCTGGAGCTGACATCATCAGCCTGCTTTCCACTACCACTCAGGAGCTGACTACATCAGCATGCTTTCCACTACCAATTGGAGAGCTGACATCATCAGCCTGCTTTCCACTCCCACTCTGGAGCTGACATCATCAGCCTGCTTTCATCTACCACTCTGGGGCTGACATCATCAGCCTGCTTTCCACTACCACTCTGGAGCTGACATCATCAGCCTGCTTTCCACTACCACTCTGGAGCTGACATCATCAGCCTGCTTTCCACTACCACTATGGAGCTGACATCATCAGCCTGCTTTCATCTACCACTCTGGAGCTGACATCATCAGCCTGCTTTCCACTACCACTCTGGAGCTGACATCAACAGCCTGCTTTCCACTACCACTCTGGAGCTGACATCATCAGCCTGCTTTCATCTACCACTCTGGAACTGACATCATCAGCCTGCTTTTCACTACCACTCTGGAGCTGACATCATCAGCCTGCTTTCCCCTACCACTCTGGAGCTGACATCCTCAGCCTACTTTCATCTACCACTCTGGAGCTGACATGAAGTGTCAGTTTTCACACACAACATTTGCATGAATTCACTGCTCGAGAGTTTAGATGTAGTTCAGTTTACATAGAGTACCAACCTCCTGGACAGTTTAGATGGAGTAGCCAACTCCCCCAGAGTTTAGATGGAGTAGCCAACTCCCCCAGAGTTTAGATGGAGTAGCCAACTCCCCCAGGATTTAGATGGAGTAGCCACGTTCTGGGGAGATTAGATGGAGTAGCCAACTCCCCCAGAGTTTAGATGGAGTAGCCAACTCCCCCAGAGTTTAGATGGAGTAGCCAACTCCCCCAGAGTTTAGATGGAGTAGCCAACTCCCCCAGAGTTTAGATGGAGTAGCCACGTTCTGGGGTGATTAGATGGAGTAGCCAACTCCCCCAGAGTTTAGATGGAGTAGCCACGTTCTGGGGAAATTAGATGGAGTAGCCAACTCCCCCAGAGTTTAGATGGAGTAGCCAAGTCCCCCAGAGTTTAGATGGAGTAGCCAACTCCCCCAGAGTTTAGATGGAGTAGCCACGTTCTGGGGAGATTAGATGGATTCAGAGGGAGTGTGTTGTTCTAATGGGGAAAGTCAGGAAAAAGGAAACACATAGAGCAACAGCGATCAATCAGCCTTGTCCAGTCCACTGGTTCTGTCTGCACAGAGTTAATAAAGTTTAGACAGAATATTTTTTAGAGCAGAGAGCTGTTGTACATTAAGAAATGGAATACAATAATTGTAAATCAAACACTGCTGGGGAGTGATTACTGTTTTCTGTAAACTAACAGGAATCCAGCCAATCCATAAAACCTTTTATTCCCTGGCATCGATCCTATCACATCAAGCCTGTAGTTGCCGTCTGTGTGAGATGGAACCTCTTTGTCTCATCGTCTCTCCTTTCCTTCCAAGACCTCTGACAGGCTGGCAGAGCACAGACACTGACTGGCTCTAAGTCATGTCTCTCTGGCAGGAATATGGATGATCAGCATGAAATATCAAATCAAATTATATTTGTCATATGTGCTAGATACAACAGGTGAAAAGGCCATGAGCCAACAACGCAGTTTTATAGATATAGAGTGGCAATGGGACTCTGTTCATCTCTCCTGATAGAACAAAAGGGCTAAACAGACATTGCTGTGGCACATGGATGAATGTTTCTCCAGTTAGAGAACACCTCCATGACGATAGTCGACGCAAATTGGTTTTAAAAGAGGACCATTCAATAAATCCACATCGTTATCGAACACTTGCCTAAACGGGAACATACAATAATCAATATATTGTCACCACAGCTTGATCTGCCAATACCAACTATGTTTAGTGACATTTAGGAACTGATTGCATCAATATGGTAGCTTCACCCAGAATACATCAGTCTTATAAGGAGATGTTTTTAAGGAGCATGTGTCACACTCATACACACATATTCATGCTCACACATACACTCATGTTAATCTAGATTATTTGCCAAAAAAGTTTGAGGTAATGTCCTATGATGTTAATTGAAAAGTGGATAATTATTTAAGTACTTAAATTCTCGGGTCAGAGGGCTGTCTCAGAGAGAAACAGATTTACTTCATCTGAGGATATTTGGAGACACGTCAATTTACCAAAATCCATTTAACTTTTTAAGAGCTGTATCATTTCAAACACTCATCTGGCCCTTCACTCATCACTCATCTGGCCCTTCGCTCATCTGGCCCTTCATTCATCACTCATCTGGCCCTTCGCTCATCACTCAACACTCATCTGGCCCTTCACTCATCACTCAACACTCATCTGGCCCTTCACTCATCTGGCCCTTCACTCATCACTCATCTGGCCCTTCACTCATCTGGCCCTTCACTCATCTGGCTCTTCACTCATCACTCATCTGGCCCTTCACTCATCTGGCCCTTCACTCATCACTCATCTGGCCCTTCGCTCACCTGGCCCTTCACTCATCACTCATCTGGCCCTTCACTCATCTGGCCCTTCACTCATCTGGCCCTTCACTCATCTGGCCCTTCACTCGGGAGGTCCGTGAGGTGACGCACAATTGGCCTAGCGTCATCCGGGTTAGGGAGGGATTGGCCGGTAGGGATATCCTTGTCTCATCACGCACCAGCGACTCCTGTGGCGGGCCGGGCGCAGTGCACGATAACCAAGGTTGCCAGGTGCACGGTGTTTCCTCCGACACATTGGTGTGGTTGGCTTCCGGGTTGGATGCGCTCTGTGTTAAGAAGCAGTGCGGCTTGGTTGGGTTGTGTATCGGAGGACGCATGATTTCAACCTTCGTCTCTCCCGAGCCCGTACGGGAGTTGTAGCGATGAGACAAGATAGTAGCTATTAACAATTGGATACCACGAAATTGGGGAGAAAAAAGGGGGTAACATTTTAAAACAACAAAAAAATAAGAAAAGTGACTGCTCTGAACTGATTATTCAGAGTTGGCTATACTGGATTTTGATTGGCCAATGCATGTTAAAGTGAGTTTTTCCCCTCTTTCCTCTGTCAATACTCCATATTCCTGAACGAATTTGGGACCTCAGCTGAGAACTTCATTCTCTAAATGATCACCAGATGGCACCTCGATCGGTTCGCAGGTTTTCTTGCTAAAATGGGTTTATTTTATTTGCATTATCCAAAAGGCACTTTTTGAAATGACCTCCAAGAAATTCCACAAAGTTGTCAACAGTGACACTCGAATCACAGAGAACAATTATTTATGAACACTCCCTTCCATTTGAATATTTGAGAAATATGTTGTTAATTTAATTAAAAACAATATATTCTCTGCCAGCTTTTAGCTCATCAAACCAATGCTCAAATTACATACAAAAGTAAAATGTTGAGACAGTTTCATCAAACAGAAGTAAAACGTTATAGCTATGTCTATTCTCTCTATTCTGTCTATTCTCTCTATTCTCTCTATTATCTCTATTCTGTCTATTCTGTCTATTCTCTCTATTCTGTCTATAATCTCTATTCTCTCTATTCTGTCTATTCTGTCTACTCTGTCTATTCTGTCTATTCTGTCTACTCTGTCTATTCTCTCTATTCTGTCTACTCTGTCTATTCTGTCTACTCTGTCTATTCTCTCTATTCTGTCTATTCTGTCTATTCTGTCTATTCTCTCTATTCTGTCTATTCTGTCTACTCTGTCTATTCTCTCTATTCTGTCTACTCTGTCTATTCTGTCTATTCTGTCTACTCTGTCTATTCTCTCTATTCTGTCTATTCTGTCTATTCTCTCTATTCTGTCTACTCTGTCTATTCTGTCTATTCTTACCTGGATTGCCAGTATTACTACTCTTTGCCCAAATCTAGAATATTATTTTGAGTCTCACCCCAAATAATATGTGTAATAGTCAATGTTGATCTGCACTTAGATGGATATTACAACATCTTAGCCTGATTTATCCTGACTTTCTGACAATTGTGTAATTAACTATTGAAATGTAAACAGCAGGTAATTAGACCAGTTACAGAAACGGATTACAATACCAAAACAAAAAAACATAATATTTCACTCAAGTCAACCTTACCAACAAGATTGTAATACAGTCATCAGTAACATTCACATTAACCTACTGGACCTCCGTAGCACAAACAAACAACAAGATGAAGCAAAGATGATTCACTTTATTTTAAATGATGTTGTAACAGTGAATGAAATCACACATTGTTAAATGTGGTAGCTGCAAACTGTCTGCGTTTACATCCCTCTCAGTCCAATCACTATAGTAGAGGGAGAGAGGAGAGAAAAAGTGTGGGGGGGGAATTAGGTGGAGGTTCAGATCTCCTGTACAGGTATCCTCCTGTAGTTTATCAACCAGATATAAATTAGAATCAGGTGCACTGGATTAGGCTTGGAGAAAACCGAGAAGATGGTAACTCTCCAGGAGAGAGTCCCCAAGTCCAGAACAGACTATGGGAGGTGCACATTACTACATAGAGCCATGACTATGTGGAACTCTATTCCACATCATGTAACTGACGCAAGCACTAAAATTAGATTTTTTTAAAAACACAAGAATACACATTATGGAACAAAATGTTCCATAAAGCCAAAGTGAAAAGAAATTGCTACAATTTTTTTTTAAAGAACACAAATTAAATAACTAAAATATAGTCATTACATAAGTATTCACCCCTTTTGTTTAGGCAATCCTAAATTAATTCAGGAGTCAAATTTGGCTTAACAATTTACATAATACGTTACACGGGTTCACTCCGTGTGAGATAATAGTAAACCGTGGGGTGTTGGGTTGAGCAGAGATTAAAACAGAGAAAGGGAGGTTTTAGTCAGCAAACACAACTTTACTAAGACAGAAAATCACGTAGGTTTGGCTCGGTCATCCTTCTCAGCTTTGGCTCTGTGTCGGTCTCTCCCTTCTCTCTCGCGGTGTGCCATAGTGCTCCCTTTATGTGGCCTCCACGGCTGGTTGGCACTTTCCCCTAGTTACCTCCACTTGGACCTATCTGTGTCGGGGTGCCTGGCTCGTGTACTCAAAGCAGAGGGAGCCAACGTCACCTCACATACCTCCCTTTTATTACCACCCCCTGGGGTAGACCTCCTGGGATACCACAAGAGGTTGACATGATTAATGAATGACTACCCCTTCTTCTGTCCCCCATACAATCAACATCTGTAAGGTCTCTTAGTCACGTTTTGAATTTCAAGCCCAGATTATTAAACTACAAAGTCAAGGGAGCATTTTGGAAAGCCTCATAAAGAAGGGCAGTGATTGGTAGATGGGTAACAATAACAAAGCAAACATTTCATTTTTAAGCATGGTCAACTTAATAATGATGCTGTGGATGATGTATTCAACTACCTAGACACATGAAAGATAATGTTGTTTTTGAACTGAGCAGCAGGATAGAGAGGAAACTGCTCTGGGATGTCACCATGGTGATATTAAAACAGCTACGTAATTCAGTGGTTGTGATGGAAGAAAACTGAGGATGGATCAACAACATGGTTGTGACTCCACAATAATGACCTAAATGTCATGTATACTCCCTTTCCGGTGCTTGAGGTCAGCAGGCTGCTCATTATTACGCACACCTGTCACCATCGTTACACGCACCAGTGCCTCTTCAGACTGACCTGGACTCCATCACCTGCCTGATTACCTTCCCTATATACAGTTGAAGTCTGAAGTTTACATACACCTTAGTCAAATACATTTAAACTCATTTTTTCACAATTCCTGACATTTAATCCTAGTAAAAATTCCCTGTCTTAGGTCAGTTAGAATCAACACTTTATTTTAAGAATGTGAAATGTCAGAATAACAGTAGAGAGAATTATTTATTTCTGCTTTATTTTCTTTCATGACATTCCAAGTGGGTCAGAAGTTTACATACACTCAATTAGTATTTGGTAGCATTGCCTGTTTAACTTAGGTCAAACGTTTCGGGTAGCCTTCCACAAGCTTCCCACAATAATTTGGGTGAATTTTGGCCCATTCCTCCTGACAGAGCTGATGTAACTGAGTCAGGTTTGTAGGCCTCCTTGCTCGCACATGCTTTTTCAGTTCTGCCCACAAATTTTCTATTTTCATTTTGCCACAACTTTGGAAGCATGCTTGGGGTCATTGTCCATTTGGAAGACCCATTTGCAACCAAGCTTTAACTTCCTGACCGATGTCTTGAGATGTTGCTTCAATATATCCACAATTTTCTGTCCTCATGATGCCATGAGTGCACCAGTCCATCCTGCAGCAAATCATCCCCACAACATGATACTGCCACCCCTGTGCTTCACGGTTGGGATGGTGTTCTTCGGGTTGCAAACCTCTCACTTTTTCCTCCAAACATAATGATGGTCATTATGGCCAAACAGTTCTATTTTTGTTTCATCAGACCAGAGGACATTTCACCAAAAAGTATGATCTTTGTCCCCATGTGCAGTTGCAAACTGTAGTCTGGCTTTTTTATGGTGGTTTTGGAGCAGTGGCTTCTTCATTGTTGAGTGGCCTTTCCGGTTATGTCAATATAGGACTCAGTGGCTAAAGATAATTTTGTACCCGTTTCCTCCAGCATCTTCACAAGGTCCTTTGCTGTTGTTCTGGGATTGATGTGAACTTTTCACACCAAAGTACGTTCATCTCTAGGAGACAGAACGAGTTTCCTTCCTGAGCGGGATGACGGCTGCGTGGTCCCATGGAGTTTATACTTGTGTACTATTGTTTGTACCGATGAACGTGGTACCTTCAGGCATTTGGCAATTGCTCCCAAGGATGAACCAGACTTGTGGAGGTCTACAGTTTTTTTTTCTGAGGCCTTGGCTGATCTTTTGATTTTCTCCTGATGTCAAGCAAAGAGGCACTGAGTTTGAAGGTAGGCCTTGAAATACATCCACAGGTACACCTCCAATTGACTCAAATGATGTCAATTAGCCTCTCATAAGCTTCTAAAGCCATGACATAATTTTCTGGAATTTTCCAAGCTGTTTAAAGTCACAGTCAACTTAGTGTATGTAAACTTCTTACCCACTGGAATTGTGATACAGTGAATTATAAGTGAAATAGTCTGTCTGTAAACAATTGTTGGAAAAATGACTTGTGTCATGCACAAAGTAGATGTCCTAACCGACTTGCCAAAACTATAGTTTGTTAACAAGAAACTTGTGAATTGGTTGAAAAATGAGTTTTAATGACTCCAACCTAAGTGTATGTAAACTTCCGACTTCAACTGTATGGGTTAGGGTTAGGCTTAGGGTTAGGGGTTAGGGGTTAGGGTTCTCTCTGTTCTGTTGTTACACGCTACTCGTGTTTCTTGTTTTGTTCCTTGTGTTTTTTATTTTAAAAGTCACTCCCTGAACTTGCTTCCTGACTCCCAGAGCATACTGCTTGAAAATAAATCTATGGCAAGACTTGAATCTGAATCACAAAAAAAAAAGAATTTATTTCACTTTGACATTACTGAGCATTTTGTTTAGATCGTTGACAAAAAAATGTACAATTAAGTCTATGATGTAATCATCAATGTCAATGTCCTTATCCGGGATCGAGGCATTTAAGTCACATCAGAACCAAAATATCCGGGCTCGTGTCATGGATGCAGTTATCAAGACTTCAAAATTGGTTTGTTGATATGTAACAGCCCTCTGTGTTGAAAACAGTTTTGTGAAATATACTTTTGCCTTCTGAAAAAAAGGGATTAAATAGGTGTATATTTTTATATATATATATATACCCACTACCGGTCAAAAGTTTTACAACACCTGCTCATTCAATAATAATACATTCATTTTTTACTATTTTACTATTTTACTATACTTTGCTGGTGACACTGTGTGTGGTTTATTTAGAATTCAAGGCACACTTAACCAGCATGGCTACCACAGCATTCTGCAGCGATACGCCATCCCATCTGGTTTGCGATTAGTGGGACTATCATTTGTTTTTCGACAGGACAACGACCCAAAACACAACTCCAGGCTGTGTAAGGGCTATTTGACCAAGAAGGAGAGTGATGGAGTGCTGCATCAGATGACATGGACTCCACAATCACCTCAAACCAATTTAGATGGTTTGGGATAACTTGGACCGAGATTGAAGGAAAAGCAGCAAACAAGTGCTCAGCATATGTGGGAACTCCTTCAAGACTGTTGGAAAAGCATTCCTCTTGAAGCTGGTTGAGATAATTCCAAGGGTCTGCAAAGCTGTTATCAAGGCGAAGGATGGCTACTTAGATAAATCTAAAATCTAAAATATATTTAGATTTGTTTAACTTCACTAAGGGTGGGGGGCAGCATTCGGAATTTTGGATGAAAAGCATGCCCAAATTAAACTGATTGCTACTCAGGCCCAGAAGATAGGATATGCATATAATTAGTAGATTTGGATAGAAAACAATCTAAAACTGTTAAAATAATGTCTGTGAGTATAACAGAACTGATATGGCAGGCGAAAACCCCAGGAAAATCCAATTATTTTGAAAGGCTGTTTTTCCATTGAAAGCCTATCCACCATACAAAGACTTAGGACCCAGTTCACGAGCTCTGTGGTTTCCTCTACATGTGCCCAGTCTTTAGGCATTGTTTCAGGCTTTTACTCTGAAAAATGAGGGAGATACAGCACTTTCAATCAGTGGCCAGTGGAAATTTCCATTCATCAGCCATGTGTCTGATCAGGAACGCGCCTTTCTTGTTTCTCCTTTCCTATTGACGAAACCTTTGTCCGGTTGAAATATTATTGATTATGACAAAAACAACCAGGGGATTGATTTTAAACATCGTTTGGCATGTTTCTACTAACTTTAATTGTACTTAAAAAAAATGTTTAGTCTGGATTTAGTGCACTCGCCTTAAGCATTCCGATTACTGGACAAAACCCGCCAATGTTAACTGAGATTTTTGGATATAAATATGAACTTTATCCATCACGACTGGTCTGCCAACGTAATTGTCCGATGTGGTTTCAACAGGCTTTTCCGGTGCAATGTCACCGAAGACCCATCTGCTAGCCCCGGCCCGCTAGCTTTCTGAACGCCGTTTCTCCCGCTCACCTAGCGTAGTAGCAACTACTGAATGGCTTCCTGACTTATTGCTGCTCATTGGACCCTATGATCACTCAGCTACACAGCTGATGCCTGCTGGACTGTTCACTAACGCACCTCTTTTTGTTTATATGTCGGCCCCAGCCTCCAACTCAGGCCCTGTATGTACCTAACTGACCCTCTCTGCCCATTCATCGCCGTTTACCCATTGTTGTCTTAGCTCCCCCAATCAACACCTGTGATTGCTTTATGCCTCTCTCTAATGTCAATATGCCTAGTCTGATGCTGTCTCGGTTAGTACTTATTGTTTTATTTCCCTGTAGAGCCCCCAGTCCCGCTCAACATGCCTAAGATAGCTCTTTTGTTCCCCCCAATACAAATGCGGAGACCTCACCTGACTTAACTGGTGATGAAACCTCTCTCATCATCACTCAACGCCTAGGTTTACCTCCACTGTACTCACATCTTACCATACCATTGCCTGTATATTATGCCCTGAATCTATTCTACCACACCCAGAAATCTGCTCATTTTACTCTCTGTCCCCAACTCACTAGACGACCAGTTCTTACAGCCTTTAGCCGTACCCTTATCCTCCTCCTCCTCTGTTCCTCTGGTGATGTAGAGTTTAACCCAGGCCTTGTAGCCCCCAGTTCCACTCCTATTCCCCAGGTGCTATCATTTGTTGACTTCTGTAAACGTAAAAGCCTTGGTGTCATGCATGTTAATATCAGAGGCCTCCTCCCAAAGTTTGTTTTATTCACTGCTTCAGCATACTTCGCCAACCCTGACGTCCTTGCCGTGTCTGAATCCTGGCTTAGGAAGGCCAGCAAAAATTCGGAAATTTCCATCCCAAACTATAACATTTTCCGTCAAGTTAGGACTGCCAAAGGGGGTGGAGTTGCAATCTACTGCAGAGACTCTGTCATAATATCCAGGTCTGTCCCCAAACAGTTCGATCATCTACTTTTAAAAATCCAACTGTCCAGAAATAAGTCTCTCACTGTTGCCGCTTGCTATAGACCCCCCCCCCCCCCCCCCCACACACACACTCCCCAGCCCCCAGCTGTGCCCTGGACACCATATGTGAATTAATTGTCCCCCATTTATCTTCAGAGTTTGTACTGTTAGGTGACCTAAACTGGGATATGCTTATCACCCCGGCCATCCTACAATCTAAGCTAGATGCCCTCAATCTCACACAAATTATCAAGGAACCCACCAGGTACAACCCTAAATCCATAAACACGAGCACCCTCATAGATATAATCCTGACCAGCCTTCCCTCTAAACACACCTCTGCTGTCTTCAACCAGGATCTCACCGATCACTGCCTCATTGCCTGCGTCCGTAATGGGTCTGCGGTCAAACGGCCACCCCTCATCCCTGTCAATGCTCCCTAAAACACTTCAGTGAGCAGGCCTTTCTAATCAACCTGGCTCGGGTATCCTGGAAGGATATTGACCTCATTCCGTCAGTAGAGGATGCCTGGTTATTCTTTAACCTCTAGCGTCGAGCAATCCCGTATCCGGGAGCGTAATCATAGCCTCAAGCTCATTACCATAACGCAACGTTTCCTATTCATGAAAATCGCAAATGAAATGAAATAAATATATTGAAACACAAGCTTAGCCTTTTGTTAACAACACTGTCATCTCAGATTTTCTAAATATGCGTTACAGCCAACGCTAGACAAGCATTTGTGTAAGTTTAGCATGGCATAATGCTATGCTAGGCTGTGCTGGCAGCAGGCAACATTTTCACAAAAATAAGAAAAGCAACCAAATTAAATCATTTACCACCAACTACTTCTCAGATAGAGTTCCATTGTGTCAAATCGGAGGGCCTGTTGTCCGGACCTCTGGCAGTTTCTATGGGGGTGCCACAGGGTTCAATTCTTGGGCCGACTCTTTTCTCTGTATACATCAATGATGTCGCTCTTGCTGCTGGTGACTCTCTGAACCACCTGTACGCAGACGACACCATTCTGTATAATTCTGGCCCTTCTTTGGACACTGTGTTAACAAACTTCCAGACAAGCTTCACTGCCCTCACCCGCCCGCCCGTCTAGCATCACTACTCTGGATGGTTCTGACTTAGAATATGTGGACGACTAAAAATAGCTAGATGTCTGGTTAGACTGTAAACTCTCCTTCCAGACTCATATTAAACATCTCCAATCCAAAATTAAATCTAGAATCGGCTTCCTATTTCGCAACAGAGCATCCTTCACTCATGCTGCCGAACATACCCTTGTAAAACTGACTATCCTACCGATCCTTGACTTTGGCGATGTAATTGACACTCTACTCAGCAAATTGGATGCAATCTATCACAGTGCAATCCGTTTCGTTACCAAAGCCCCATACACTATCCACCACTGCTCTCGTTGGCTGGCCCTCGCTTTATATTCGTCGCCAAACACAATGTCTCCAGGTCATCTATAAGTCTTTGCTAGGTAAATCCCTGCCTTATCTCAGCTCACTGGTAACCATAGCAGCACCCACCCGTAGCACGCGCTCCAATAGGTTTATTTCACTGGTCATCACCAAAGCCAATTCCTCCTTTGGCTGCCTTTCCTTCCAGCTCTCTGCTGCCAATGACTGGAACGAATTGCAAACATCACTGAAGCTGGAGTCTTATATCTCCCTCACTAACTTTAAGCATCAGCTGTCAGAGCAGCTTACCGATCATTGCACCACTACACAGCCCAACTGTAAACAGCCCACCCAACTACCTCATCCCCATATTGTTATTTATTTTTTCTCCTTTTCACCCCAGTATCTCTACTTGCACATTAATCTTATATCTATCACTCCAGTGTTTAACTGCTAAATTGTAATTATTTTGCCACAATGGCCTATTTATTGCCTTACCTCCCTAATCTTACTACATTTGCACACATTGTATATATATTTTTCTGTTGTGTTATTGACTATACGTTTGTTTATCCAATGTGTAACTGTGTTGTTTGGGTCGCACTGCTTTGCTTTATCTTGGCCAGGTCGCAGTTGAAAATGAGAACTTGTTCTCAACTGGCCTACCTGGTTAAATAAAGGTGAAATAAAATAAATAAATAAATGGGCAGCAACCATGCTTTTACAAAATACATAGGTGTGCTGGTTATCAGGGGGAACAGTATTGCCACGTTGTTTTGAATTGAGAGACGAGCTTAAAGTTTTCTTTACTGACCATAATTTTCACTTGTCTGACTGCTTGCATGATGACGAGTTCATCACACGACTGGCCTGTCTGGGTGATGTTTTTTCTCACCTGAATGATCTGAATCTAGTATTACAGGGACTCTCTGCAACTATATTCAATGTGCGGGACAATATTGAGGCTATGATTAAGAAGTTGTAGCTCCACTCTGTCTGCATTAACAAGGACAACACACAGGTCTTTCCATCATTGTATGATTTTTTTGTGTGCAAATGAACTCAAGCTTATGGACAATGTTAAATGTGACACAAACAACTGGATTCGTTATCCCTTTCATGCCCTGCCTTCAGTCCACTTACCGATATCTGAACAAGAGAGTCTCATCGAAATTGCAACATGAGGTTCTGTGAAAATTGAATTTAATCAGAAGCCATTGCAAGATTTCTGGATTGGGCTGTGCTCAGAGTTTCCTGCCTTGGCAAATCACGCTGTTAAGACACTGATGCCCTTTGCAACCACGTACCTATGTGATAGTGGATTCTCGGCCCTCACTAGCATGACAAATAAATACAGGCAAAGACTGTGTGTGGAAAATGATTTAAGACTGAGACTCTCTCCAATAAAACCCAACATTGCAGAGTTATGTGCATCCTTTCAAGCACACCCTTCTCATTAACCTGTGGTGAGTTATTCACCATTTTCGATTAACAAATAAAGTTGTATATGTAAGATGGCTAAATGAAGAGCTAAATGATTGATTATTGTTATATTATTATTTGTGCTCTGGTCCTATAGGAGCTCTTTGTCACTTCCCACGAGCCGTGTTGTGACAAAAACTCACACTCATTCTTATGTTTAATAAATGTATCGTATAGCGTGTGTGGCAAAGACAATGATGGCAAAAAAACAACATTTGAGAGTGCGCTGACCCTGGTTCTAGAGGGGATATGCAGCTGGAGGTTGAATGTTTGAAGGGGTACGGGACTATAAAACATTTGGGAACCACTGCCCTAGAGCACACAAAAAACTATACATACCTCGGCCTAAACATCAGCACCACAAGTAACTTCCACAAAGCTGTGAACAATCTGAGAGGCAAGGCAAGAAGTGCTTCTACGCCTTCAAAAGGAACATAGCATTCGACATACCAATTAGGATTTGGCTAAAAATACTTGAATCAGTTATAGAACCCATTGCCCTTTATGGTTGTGAGGTCTGGGGTCCGCTCACTAACCAAGAATTCACAAAATGGGACAATCACCAAATTGAGACTCTGCATGCAGAATTCTGTAAAAATATCCTCTGTGTACAACGTAAAACACCAAATGATGCAGAGCAGAATTAGGTCGATACCCACTAATGATCATAATACAGAGCAGTTAAATTCTACCACCTTAAAGAAACCGATTCCCAAACCTTCCATAACAAAGCCATCACCTACAGAGAGATGAACCTGGAAATGAGTCCCCAAAGCAAGCTGGTCCTGGGGGTCTGTTCACAAACACAAACAGACCCCACAGAGCCCCAGGACAGAAACACAATTAGACACAACCGAATCATGAGAAAACAACAAGATAATTACTTGACATATTGGAAAGAATTAACAAAAAAACAGAGCAAACTAGAATGATTTTTGGCCCTAAGCAGAGAGTACACCGTGACAGAATACCTGACCACTGTGACTGACCCAAAAGTATGGAACGCTTTGATTATGTACAGACTTAGTGATTATAGCATTGCTATTGAGAAAGGCCGCCGTAGGCAGACCTGGCACTCAAGAGAAGACAGGCAATGTGCAAACTGCCCACAAAATTGGGTGGAAACTGAGGTGCACTTCCTAACCTCCTGCCAAATGTATGATCCTATTAGAAACACATATTTCCCTAGAATTACACAGAGCCATATTTATGTTTATTTATTTTCCCTTTTGTACTTTGCACATCATTACAACACTGTACATAGACATATGACATTTTGTGTGAGTGTAATGTTTACTGTTCATTTAATATTGTTTATTTCACTTTTGTTAATGATCTATTTCACTTGCTTTGGCAATGTTAACTATATGTGTCCCATGCCAATAAAGCCCTTAAATTGATTTGAGAACTAGGTTGGCATTTATTGGGATCAATATTCTCCTGGAGGCAGCTCTGGATAGTGGTCAGTAGCTGGCCTAGCCCCAAAGTTATACATTCTGATTTTAAACCTAACCCTAACCTTACATTAAGACCAAAAAGCACATTTTTGTTTTCCTAAATTGTTTTACAATATAGCCAGTCTAGAGGAAACTTCTCAGCTCTGTCTCCAGGATAATTTGAACCTGCAAGACAGAGACAAGAAGAGAGATAGAGACAGGAAGAGAGACAGAGACAGGAAGAGAGATAGAGACAGGAAGAGAGACAGAGACAGGAAGAGAGATAGAGACAGGAAGAGAGATAGAGACAGGAAGAGAGATAGAGACAGGAAGAGAGATAGAGACAGGAAGAGAGATAGAGACAGGAAGAGAGATAGAGACAGGAAGAGAGATAGAGACAGGAAGAGAGACAGAGACAGGAAGAGAGATAGAGACAGGAAGAGAGATAGAGACAGGAAGAGAGACAGAGACAGGAAGAGAGATAGAGACAGGAAGAGAGATAGAGACAGGAAGAGAGATAGAGACAGGAAGAGAGATAGAGACAGGAAGAGAGATAGAGACAGGAAGAGAGATAGAGACAGGAAGAGAGATAGAGACAGGAAGAGAGATATAGACAGGAAGAAGAAGAAAATAAAGAAAACGAGAGAAAAGAGACTGGAGGACCTGGATGTGTTTCCAGCTGGCATAGCATGGTGGAGAACACATCAGACAGCCTGCTGAGAGGAAGAGCTGGGTGACTGGTTCTCTGACTGGGTGACTGGTTCTCTGCCTGGGTGACTGGTTCTCTACCTGGGTGACTGGTTCTCTGCCTGGGTGACTGGTTCTCTGCCTGGGTGACTGGTTCTCTGACTGGTTGACTGGTTAACTGACTGGCTGACTGGTTCACTGACTGGTTTACTGACTGGTTGACTGGTTCTCTGACTGGTTGACTGGTTCTCTGCCTGGGTGACTGGTTCTCTGCCTGGGTGACTGGTTCTCTGCCTGGTTGACTGGTTCTCTGCCTGGGTGACTGGTTCTCTGACTGGTTGACTGGTTAACTGACTGGCTGACTGGTTCACTGACTGGTTTACTGACTGGTTGACTGGTTCTCTGACTGGTTGACTGGTTCTCTGCCTGGGTGACTGGTTCTCTGACTGGGTGACTGGTTCTCTGACTGGTTGACTGGTTCTCTGACTGGGTGACTGGTTCTCTGACTGGGTGACTGGTTCTCTGACTGGTTGACTGGTTCTCTGACTTGTTGACTGGTTCTCTGACTGGTTGACTGGTTCTCTGACTGGGTGACTGGTTCTCTGACTGGTTGACTGGTTCTCTGGCTGGGTGACTAGTTCTCTGACTGGTTGACTGGTTCTCTGACTGGTTGACTGGTTCTCTGACTGGGTGACTGGTTCTCTGACTGGTTGACTGGATCTCTGACTGGGTGACTGGTTCTCTGACTGGTTGACTGGTTCTCTGACTGGTTGACTGGTTCTCTGCCTGGGTGACTGGTTCTCTGACTGGGGTGACTGGTTCTCTGCCTGGGTGACTGGTTCTCTGCCCGGGTGACTGGTTCTCTGCCTGGGTGACTGGTTCTCTGACTGGTTGACTGGTTCTCTGCCTGGGTGACTGGTTCTCTGCCTGGGTGACTGGTTCTCTGCCTGGGTGACTGGTTCTCTACCTGGGTGACTGGTTCTCTGACTGGGTGACTGGTTCTCTGACTGGTTGACTGGTTAACTGACTGGCTGACTGGTTCACTGACTGGTTTACTGACTGGTTGACTGGTTCTCTGACTGGTTGACTGGTTAACTGACTGGTTAACTGGTTCACTGACTGGTTGACTGGTTAACTGACTGGTTTACTGGTTCTCTGACTGGTTGACTGGTTAACTGACTGGTTAACTGGTTCACTGACTGGTTTACTGACTGGTTGACTGGTTCTCTGACTGGTTGACTGGTTCACTGACTGGTTGACTGGTTCACTGACTGTTTCTGTCACGCCCCGACCTTAGAGATCCTTTATTCTCTATTTTGGTTAGGTCGGGGTGTGACTAGGGTGGGCATTCTAGTTTCTTTATTTCTAGGTTGGCTTGGTATGGTTCCCAATCATAGGCAGCTGTCTATTGTTGTCTCTGATTTGGGATCATATTTAGGCAGCCTTTTCCCACCTGTTTGTTGTGGGATCTTGTTTGTGTATAATTGCCTTGAGCACTGCATAACTTCACGTTAGTTTGTTCTTTATTATTTTTTGCCGGTTCAGGTAATAAAGATGATGAACCCAAACCACGCTGCATTTTTGTCAGATTCTTTGAAAAACGTTCGTGACAGAAGATCCCACCACCAACGGACCAAGCAGCATGCCCAGGAGAAGCAGAGATCCTGGGCCTGGGAGGAGAGCCAGGAGTGGAGGACACCCTGGACTTGGAATGAAATAATGGCAGGAGACAAAAGCCTGTCATGGAAGCAGGTGGAAGCAGCGAAGGAGGGAAAGCGACGACATCGGGGTTCGCGGCCACGACGTAGGCCCAAGAAGCAGCCTCAATTTTTTGGTGGGTGGGGGCACACGGGGTGGTCGGCGACGCTGAGGAGTGAGTTAGAGACCATGGAGGAAGCGTTGGATAGATTGAAAGAGAGTGAACAGAGGGGTGAGATAGAGACCTTCGAGGAGTGGTTGGCGAAATGTGAAGAGAGTGAAGCGGAAGAGCTGTTGGTTTGGCTGGGGAGGCGAGACATTCGCCCTGAGGAGCGTGTTAGCCGTCCAATGCCACCTGTGTCACCTCCCCGTATTCGTCCCGAAGGAGCGTGTCATCTGTCCGGTACCATCTGTGCCGGCTCCACGCACCAGGTCTCTGGTGCGCCTCCACAGCCCAGTACGTCCTGTGCCAGCTCTCCGCACTTGCTTTGAGGAGCGTGTCATCGTTCCGGTACAATGTGTGCCGGTTCTACGCACCGTGTCTCCAGTGCGCCTCCCCAGCACAGTACGTGCTGTGCCAGCTCTCCGCACTTGCTTTGAGGAGCGTGTCATCGTTCCGGTACAATGTGTGCCGGTTCTACACACCGTGTCTCCAGTGCGCCTCTACAGACCGGTGCATCTTGTGCCAGCTCTCCGCACTTGTCGTGTGAAGGTTGCCATCGGTCCAGGTCACGTTGTGCCAGCTCTACGCTCCAGACCTCCAGTGCGCCTCCACAGCCCAGTGTGTCCTGTGCCAGCCCCCCGCACTTGCCGTGCAAAGGTTGTCATCTGTCTAGGACACATTGTGCCAGCTCTACGCTCCAGACCTCCAGTGCGCCTCCACAGCCTGGTACGCCCTGTGCCAGCTCCACGCACCAGGCCTCCAGTGCGTCTCCCCAGCCTGGTACGCCCTGTGCCAGCTCCATGCACCAGGCCTCCAGCGACAGTCTACAGTCCAGAGCCTCCAGCGATGGTCTGCAGTCCAGAGTCTCCAGCGCCGGTCTGCAGTCCGGAGCTTCCAGCGACAGTTCCCAGTCCGGAGCCTCCAGTGATGATCCATAGCCCGGAGCCTCCAGTGATGATCCATGGTCCAGAGCCTCCTGCGAGGGTTCCCAGTCCAGACTCTCCAGTGAGGGTTCCTAGTCCAGAGCCTCCTGCGATGGTTTCTAGTCCAGAGCCTCCTGCGAGGGTTTCTAGTCCGGAGCCCCATGCGAGGGTTGCCAGTCCGGAGCCTCCACTGAGGGTTCCTATTCCAGAGCCTCCTGCGAGGGTCCCAGTCCAGAGCCTCCTGCGAGGGTTCCTAGTCCAGAGCCTCCTGCGAGGGTTTCTAGTCCGGAGCCCCCTGCGAGGGTTCCCAGTCCGGAGCTTCTGGCGACGATCCACGGTCCGGTTCCTCCGGCGACGATCCACGGTCCGGTTCCTCCGGCGACGATCCACGCACCAGAGTCGCCACCAAAGTGAGCGGATCCGCGAGTGGAGCGGGGTCTACGTCCCGCACCGGAGCTGCCACCGAAGCTAGATGCCCACTCGGACTCTTCCCTATAGAGTCAGGTTTTGCAGCCGGAGTCCACACCTTTGAGGAGGGGGTACTGTCACAACCTTAGAGATCCTTTATTCTCTATTTTGGTTAGGTCAGGGTGTGACTAGGGTGGGCATTCTAGTTTCTTAATTTCTAGGTTGGCTTGGTATGGTTCCCAATCAGAGGCAGCTGTCTATTGTTGTCTCTGATTTGGGATCATACTTAGGCAGCCTTTTCCCACCTGTTTGTTGTGGTATCTTGTTTGTGTATAGTTGCCTTAAGCACTGCATAACTTCACGTTCGTTTGTTCTTTATTGTTTTTTGCCAGTACACGTAATAAAGATGATGAACCCAAACAACGCTGCATTTTGGTCCGATTCTTACAACAACGTTCATGACAGGTTCACTGACTGGTTGACTGGTTCACTGACTGGTTGACTGGTTCAATGAATGGTTGACTGGTTCAATGACTGGTTGACTAGTTCTCTGTCTGTCTGTTTGTTACTGTTGGTGTGTGTGTACTAAAGGTCCAACGTAACCGTTTTTATCTCAATATCAAATTCTTTCACCATAGAGACAGGCCCACAGAGTTTTAACACTGTAGAGGCAGGCCCAAAGAGGTTTAACACTATAGAGACAGGTCCACAGAGGTCTAACACCATAGAGACAGGCCCACAGAGGTTTAACACTGTAGAGGCAGACCCACAGAGGTCTAACACCATAGAGACAGGCCCAGAGAGGTTTAACACTATATAGGCAGGCCCACAGAGGTTTAACACTATAGAGGCAGGCCCAGAGAGGTTTAACATTGTAGAGACAGGTCCACAGAGGTCTAACACCATAGAGACAGGCCGACAGAGGTTTAACACTGTAGAGACAGGCCCACAGAGGTTTAACACTATCGAGGCAGGCCCAGAGAGGTTTAACACTATAGAGGCAGGCCCAGAGAGGTTTAACATTGTAGAGACAGGCCCATAGAGGTTTAACACTGTAGAGGCAGGCCCAAAGAGGTTTAACACTGTAGAGGCAGGCCCAAAGAGGTTTAACACCATAGAGACAGAACCACAGAGGTTTAACACCATAGAGACAGGCCCACAGAGGTTTAACACCATAGAGACAGGCTCACAGAGGTTTAACACCATAGAGACAGGCCCACAGAGGTTTAACACTATAGAGACAGAACCACAGAGGTTTAACACCATAGAGACAGAACCACAGAGGTTTAACACCATAGAGACAGGCCCACAGAGGTTTAACACTATAGAGACAGAACCACAGAGGTTTAACACCATAGAGACAGGCCCACAGAGGTTTAACACCATAGAGACAGGCCCACAGAGGTTTAACACTATAGAGACAGAACCACAGAGGTTTAACACTATAGAGACAGAACCACAGAGGTTTAACACTATAGAGACAGAACCACAGAGGTTTAACACTGTGTAGCAGTGTAACACCCCTCCTGTCTGATGTATTAACAGACTGCGTCTAATCCCTCATGGTTAAGTCAACGTGGTTCTCCTATTACTGCTACTGCTCTGTCAAGGATTAGAGACTCTATTTCAGACTGATTGGAAGTCTTCCGTTTGGCCGTCAGTAAGGATCTGGGACATGGATCTAAAGTCTTCACCAGTCCGTACTCTCAGAACAACATCGGCCATTAGCTCCACAACAACAGTTTCATCCTGCTCTTTCTGCTGTGAGAAACATACAGGCCAGGTATGAAACTGGACTTGCAGTAGAAATGACATGCAATGGTTTTGAATAGGGTCTCGAAAAACCCCACAAGGTAAGATGTGTGTGGTCATGACGAAGCATGGTGAGGTATTTCATTGTTAACTCAGCAGTAGAAGGCCAGGTATAGACTGGATGGATATTAGCAGTGGCAGGTTGATTATGTCTCTCTGAGTGGAACCTCATTACAGACCAAGGTCCCTGGAAACACTACGCTGACTCAACTACAGGGGAAATAATTCAAAACCGCAACACAAAACACAAAAAATACTACCAAATTAGACAAGCCTTTAGTGGCTGAATCAGCAGCAGCAGTCGTCCAATCAGACTTTGATTCCTACAATTGGGTTCATGACGCCACCTCGGGAAAATACATTTCCATCTCGTCAGAAACCTGGTTCTTTCTCAGATATTAAAAAGTTCATTCTAAGACTTATCAACAAATTAAGTTTGTGATTGTGTTATCTGATTGTAAGTACATTTCTAGGCTCAAAACAGTGCTTTTATTATTTCAACAGAATGACAATAATTAATTACATTTCCATCATTTTAACAGACAGGAGCAGAATATAAATGAACTAAGGTCTATTTATATCATGAAATGTAAAAAGGGAATAGTTTAAGTTTTAACCAGATGGATCTACTTGATGTCCACATGGATTTATCTCTGACTAGCCCTGACACTGATGCCGCTCTGATGCCACTCTGATGCCGCTCTGATGCCTCTGATGCCACTGATGCCACTCTGATGCCACTGATGCCGCTCTGATGCCACTCTGATGCCCCTCTGATGCCACTCTGATGCCGCTCTGATGCCACTCTAAAGCCACTGATGCCACTCTGATGCCACTCTGAAGCCACTGATGCCATTCTGATGCCACTCTGATGCCACTGACGCCAGTGATGCCACTCTGATGCCACTCTGATGCCACTCTGGTGCCACTCTGACGCCACTCTGATGCCGCTCTGATGCCGCTCTGATGCCGCTCTGATGCCACTCTGATGCCACTGATGCCGCTGATGCCACTGATGCCGCTCTGATGCCACTGATGCCGCTCTGATGCCACTGATGCCGCTCTGATGCCACTGATGCCACTCTGATGCCACTGATGCCACTCTGATGCAACTGATGCCGCTCTGATGCCACTGATGCCACTCTGATGCCACTGATGCCACTCTGATGCCACTGATGCCGCTCTGATGCCGCTCTGATGCCACTGATGCCGCCCTGACGCCACTCTGATGCCGCTCTGATGCCACTGATGCCACTGATGCCGCTCTGATGCCAGTGATGCCACTCTGATGCCACTCTGATGCCACTCTGGTGCCACTCTGACGCCACTCTGATGCCGCTCTGATGCCTCTCTGATGCCGCTCTGATGCCGCTCTGATGCCACTCTGATGCCGCTGATGCCGCTATGATGCCACTCTGATGCCACTGATGCCACTCTGATGCCACTCTGATGCCACTCTGATGCCACTCTGATGCCACTCTGATGCCACTCTGATGCCACTCTCATGTTGAGCCAATACATGGGGGTTTTGAGTGCATCCTACGCTGTGCATCTGCTGTTTTCTAGTGAATCTGTTCACTTGCCTCTCGACTTTGGGGAGACAGTGACCTCGCCTGCCAGTCCTTCCCAGAGGGCCAGAATTCACCATGTTAGTTTGGAGAGGTTACAATGGAGAAGGAACACATGGCTTAGTTAGGGAGCTGCTGGAGTAGAGGGCGGCTACCTGCCAAATCGTAAGACATTATCTGAAGTTCTGGTTCAAAGCTAGTTATTAATAGTTTGTCTATAAAGACCTTTAAATCAACTGTTACCAGATTTAACAGGGTTGGTTAGGTTTCCACTTGCCTCTAAAGGTGTGTTTAGTGTTCAAGCATTCTAATTGGTGGGTTCAATGACAATAGGGCGTGTTGTGATTGGCCCCGCTTGCAGATAGGGGGAGATCGCGAACGTCAGGTCTCCCCAGTATGAAAATGTGATGCAAGGGGTAGGTCACGCTCTGAATACTGGTTTCTATGTTATATTTTACAATGTGTACAAGTTTGCTGAACGTTACTCATTTATATTTGTGTGGGTATATGGTACCTGTTAGGGATTGAGGGGCTTTCTGGGATGTGCTTTGGTATATGATTGCTGTATATGACTGTGTTAGTTAGCATGCACCGACGTAATGGTCACATTAGCCCATTGCTAACACAGTTGTTTTCGTGCTACAGATTTTACCATCGTCAGCCATCAACATCATTAAGCCCGGCACAACTAAGGTGCTGTTTCCTGTTTAACTACAGATAATAAATATTGCTCAACTGGGACCACTGGCTGGGGTGATTTATTTGAACAAAACACAACGCAAGGAGAGTACAATTAACATCTGTTACACAAACACACAGCACCATTCATATTTCATAAGACTTGCAGTTTACATGTAAATTTTTCAACAGTCTATAAATAAAGCAGGGAATAGATGAGGATGTGTGATGATGTCAGCTGCTCAAGTCCTTTGTGGTTCTCTACATGACCGCAGTATCTCCTGAAGCCTACACTGCTCCCATGTCCCATTTCTCTGTCTCTACCTCTCTCTCTCTCTCTCTCTCTCTCTCTACCTCTCTCTGCCCCTCTTTCTCTCTGCCCCTCTCTCTTTCTACCTCTCTCTCTCTCTCTCTCTCTCTACCTCCCTCTATCTCTCTCTACCTCTCTCTCTCTACCTCCCTCTCGCTCTACCTCCCTCTCTCTCTACCCCTCTCTCTCTACCTCCCTCTCTCTCTACCCCTCTCTCTCTCTACCTCTCTCTCTCGCTCTCTCTACCCCTCTCTCTCTCTCTCTCTCTACCTCCCTCTCTGTCTCTCTACCTCTCTCTCTCTACCCCTCTCTACCTCCCTCTCTCTCTCTACCCCTCTCTCTCTACCCCTCTCTCTCTCCCTCTCTCTCGCTCTATCCGCTCTCTCTCTACCTCCCTCTCTCTCTCTACCTCTCTCTTTACCTCTACCCCTCTCTCTCTCTACCCCTCTCTCTCTACCTCTCTCTCTTTCTCTCTACCTCTCTCTCTACCCCTCTCTCTCTCTACCTCCCTCTCTCTCTCTACCCCTCTCTCTCTACCCCTCTCTCTCTACCCCTCTTTCTCTCTCTCCCTCTCTCTCGCTCTACCCGCTCTCTCTCTCTCTACCTCCCTCTCTCTCTCTACCTCTCTCTCTTTACCTCTACCCCTCTCTCTCTCTCTACCCCTCTCTCTCTACCTCTCTCTTACTGTCTATCTCTTTCTCTCTACCTCTCTCTCTCTACCCCTCTCTCGCTCTCTACCTCTCTCTCCCTCTCTACATCTACCCCTCTCTCTCTCTCTACCCCTCTCTCTACCCGCTCTCTCTCTACCTCCCTCTACCCCTCTCTCTCTCTCTACCCCTCTCTCTATCTCTTTCTCTCTACCTCTCTCTCTACCCCTCTCTCTCTCAATTCAATTCAATTCGCTTTATTGGCATGACATAACAATGTACATATTGCCAAAGCTTATTTTGGATATTTACAATATAAAAAATAAATAAAAATGAGATTCAAATTGTCAACGGGACAACAGTAACAACAATAACCAAGTGTCAAAATAACCATACATTCAACAATAACAATAAGTATACAGTAGAGGACATGTGCAGGTTGATTGGTCTGTCAGACACTGTCCCTCATCTTATGGCAGGCAGCAATGTAGTGCGCTGCCAACCCACAGCTCTCTGCATCCTCCCCCAACAGGACGGGTAGCCTATCCTCATCAGAGAGGTCTTTGAAACCTTGAATAAGGGTTTCAAATTTGGGAAAATGACACTCTCTAATTGTTTTATATTTTTGCAGCTCCGTCTCAGGTTCTGCTGTTGTTCTGCTGTTGTGCAGTGGTTGCACAGCCTTTCCTCTACAGGGAGCCAGGTTTTCCTGTGTCTACCCTTCTCAATGGCAAGGCTGTGCTCACTGAGCCTGTACTTTGTCAAGGTTTTTCTAAGGTTTTGATCAGTAACCATGGTCAAATATTTAGCCACGGTGTACAGTCGATTTAGGGCCAGATAGCACTGCATTTTGCTTTGTGTTTGTGCTTGTGTTTCCCAGTAAGCAATATAGTTTTGTTTTGACTGTGTTGTAATTTGGTTTATTCTGATTGATTGGATGTTCTGGTCCTGAGGCTTCAGTGTGTTAGTAGAACAGGTTAGTGAACTCAGCCCCAGGACCAGCTGGATGAGGGGACTCTTTTCTTTGCTCAGCTCTTGGCATTGCAGGGCTTGGTAATGATATGAGAGGGGGTCACTGTATTTTAGATGTTTCCAAAACTTAATTGCTCTTTTTTGAGTTTTTATTATTAGTGGATATTGACCTAATTCTGCCATGCATGCATTGTTTGTAGTTTTCCTCTGGACATGTAGGAGAATCTTACAGAACTCTTTCAATGGGGTGTTTGTCCCATTTGATGAAATCTTGTTTTGCAAGTGGACCCCACACCTCGCTGCCATAAAGTGCAATTGGTTCAATGACATATTGTGGCCTGCAGGAGGTCATTTTGCAGGGCTCTGGCAGTGTTCCTCCTGCTCCTCCTTGCACAAAGGCGGAGGTAGCTGTCCTGCTGCTTGGTTGTTACCCTCCTACGGCCTCCTCCACGTCTCCTGATGTACTGGCCTGTCTTCTGGTAGCGCCTCCATGCTCTGGACACCACGCTGACAGACACAGTAAACCTTCTTGCCACATCTCGCATTGATGTGCCATCCTGGATGAGCTGCACTACCTGAGCCACCTGTGTGGGTTGTAGACTCCGTCTCATGCTACCACTAGAGTGAAAGCACCGCCAGCATTCAAAAGTGACCAAAACATCAGCCAGGAAGCATAGGAACAGTTTGATTTCACAGAAGTGTGATTGACTTGGAGTTACATTGTGTTGTTTAAGTGTTCCCTTTATTTTTTTGAGCAGTGTATTTTCAATAATATATTTTAAAAACAACCTGAGGATTGATTATAAAAAACGTTTGACATGTTTCTGTGGACATTATGGAAACTATTTGGAATTTGTCTGCGTTGTCGTGGCCGCTCTTTCCTGTGGATTTCTGAACATAACGCGACAAACAAATGGAGGTATTTTGGATATAAAAATAATCTTTATGGAACAAAATGAACATTTGTTGTGTAACTGGGAGTCTCGTGAGTGAAAACATCTGAAGATCATCAAAGGTAACCGATTAATTTGATTGCTTTTCTGATTGTGACCAAGCTACCTGATGCTAAGTGTACTTAATGTTTTGTCATGCGATCGATAAACTTACACAAACGCTTGGATTGCTTTCGCTGTAAAGCATAATTTCAAAATCTGAGACGACAGGTGGATTAACAAAAGGCTAAACTGTGTTTTGCAATATTGCACTTGTGATTTCATGAATATGAATATTTTTTATAATATTATTTGACTGAGGCACTATGCTATTCAGCGGTTGCTGATTACAATTATCCCGCTTAAGGGATGGGTAGCGTCAAGAAATTACATTTGGGTCAGTCACAGTAGTCAGGTATTCTGCCACTGTGTACTCTCTGTTTAGGGCCAAATAGCATTCTAGTTTGCTCTGTTTTTTTGTTAATTCTTTCCAATATGTCAAGTAATTATATTGTTGTTTTCTCATGATTTGGTTGGGTTTAATTGTGTTTCTGTCCTGGGGACTCTGCATACATTATTTGGTGTTCAACATTGTACACAGAGGATATGTTTGCAGAATTCTATTTGCAGAGTCTCAATTTGGTGTTTGCTTCATTTAGTGAATTCTTGGTTGGTGAGCGGACCCCAGACCTCACAACCATAAAGGGCAATGGGTTCTATAACTGATTCAAGTATTTTTAGCCAGATCCTAATTGGTATGTCAAATTTTATGTTCCTTTTGATGGCATAGAAGGCCCTTCTTGCCTTGTCTCTCAGATCGTTCACAGCTTTGTGGAAGTTGTTTATGTATATAGTTTTTTGTGTGCTCTCGGGCAACGGTGTCTAGATGGAATTTGTTGTCCTGGCAACTGGACCTTTTTTGGAACACCATTATTTTTGTCTTAGTGAGATTTACTGTCAGGGCCCAGGTCTGACAGAATCTGTACAGAAGATCTAGACGCTGCTGTAGGCCCTCCTTGGTTGGTGACAGAAGCACCAGATTATCAGAAAACTTTAGAGATTTGACTTTAGATTCTAGTAGGGTGAGGCCGGGTGCTAAAGACTGTTCTGGCGCCCTCGCCAATTCGTTGATGTATACCTTCAGCTAGCTCCTTTTGTTCTCTCTCCCTGACCTTCAGCTAGCTCCTAAATCAAATCAAATCAAATTGTATTTGTCACATACACATGGTTAGCAGATGTTAATGCGAGTGTAGCGAAATGCTTGTGCTTCTAGTTCCGACAATGCAGTAATAACCAACAAGTAATCTAGCTAACAATTCCAAAACTACTACCTTATAGACACATGTGTAAGGGGATAAAGAATATGTACATAAAGATATATGAATGAGTGATGGTACAGAGCGGCATAGGCAAGATACAGTAGATGGTATTGAGTGCAGTATATACATATGAGATGAGTATGTAAACAAAGTGGCATAGTTAAAGTGGCTAGTGATACATGTATTACATAAAGATGCAGTAGATGATAGAGTACAGTATATACATATGAGATGAATAATGTATGTAAACATTATATTAGGTAGCATTGTTTAAAGTGGCTAGTGATATATTTTACATCATTTCCCATCAATTCCCATTATTAAAGTGGCTGGAGTTGAGTCAGTGTGTTGGCAGCTGCCACTCAATGGGAGAGGGAACAATAGGAGCTAGCTGAAGGTCCTATTGTTCTCTCTCCCTGACCTTCAGCTAGCTCCTATTGTTCCCTCTCCCTGACCTTCAGCTAGGTCCTATTGTTCCCTCTCCCTGACCTTCAGCTAGGTCCTATTGTTCCCTCTCCCTGACCTTCAGCTAGCTCCTATTGTTCCCTCTCCCTGACCTTCAGCTAGCTCCTATTGTTCCCTCTCCCTGACCTTCAGCTAGCTCCTATTGTTCCCTCTCCCTGACCTTCAGCTAGGTCCTATTGTTCCCTCTCCCTGACCTTCAGCTAGCGAGGTATGTTCTGTCTCAATGACCTTCAGCTAGCTCCTATTTTTCCCTATCCCTGACCTTCAGCTAGCTCCTATTGTTCCCTCTCCCTGACCTTCAGCTAGCTCCTATTGTGCCCTCTCCCTGACCTTCAGCTAGCTCCTATTGTTCCCTCTCCCTGACCTTCAGCTAGCTCCTATTGCTCCCTCTCCCTGTACTTCAGCCAGCGAGGTATGTTCCCTCTCCCTGACCTTCAGCTAGCTCCTATTGTTCCCTCTCCCTGACCTTCAGCTAGCTCCTATTGTGCCCTCTCCCTGACCTTCAGCTAGCTCCTATTGTTTTCTCTCCCTGACCTTCAGCTAGTGAGGTATGTTCCCTCTCCCTGTACTTCAGCTAGCTCCTATTGTTCTCTCTTCCTGACCTTCAGCTAGCGAGGTATGTTCCCTCTCCCTGACCTTCAGCTAGCGAGGTGTGTTCCCTCTCCCTGACCTTCAGCTAGCGAGGTATGTTCCCTCTCCCTGACCTTCAGCTAGCGAGGTATGTTGTCCTTGGCTCCGCTAATTTTCAATATAAAAACGTGGTAATGTTACACAATGCTGTATATTCTGAGCTCTCTGTATTCTGTATATTGTTTATTATATAGTCTGTATATTCTGTATTCTATATTCTGTGTTCTCTGTATTCTGCATATTATATTTAATATACATTCTGTGTCTGTAGTCTGTATATTGTTTATTATATAGTTTGTATATTCTGTATTCTGCATTCCATATTCTCTGTATTCTGTATATTCTGTTTTATATATTCTATATTCTGTGTTCTCTGTATTCTGCATATTATATTTAATATACATTCTGTGTCTGTAGTCTGTATATTGTTTATTATATAGTTTGTATTTTCTGTATTCTGCATTCCATATTCTCTGTATATTCTGTTTTATATATTCTATATTATGTATATTGTGTATTCTGTATATTCTGTTTTATATATTCTATATTATGTATATTGTGTATTCTGTATATTCTGTTTTATATATTCTATATTATGTATATTGTGTATTCTGTATATTCTGTTTTATATATTCTATATTATGTATATTGTGTATTCTGTATATTCTGTTTTATATATTCTATATTATGTATATTGTGTATTCTGTATATTCTGCATATTCTTTATTCTTTATATTATGTATTCTGTATATTCTGTATTCTGTAGATATATGTATATTCTGTATTATATATATTAATTATGATATATTCTGTTTTCTGCATATTCTGTATTGTATAATAATTAATGTTTACCTTTATATTTGACTATATGGTGGGAGAAGCAATATTTACCTTCATGAAGTAATGTTTACCTTTATGTTTGACTATATGGTCAGAGAAGTAACTGAAGTACTTCGGACACTTGATGGTGATGACCTCTCCCACCCTGGCAGACGGCCAACAAGCGATGATATCCCACATCCCTTGACAACCTGCCCAGAGAAAGAGAGACATGAAAATTAGGATTATTGTAGACACACACACACACACACACACAGACAGACAGACAGACAGACAGACAGAACAGCCTGTTTGTCCATGGTGTCTGGAGCCAGATGAGAATATTCACAACACAGAGAGAGTTATCCTGCCAGCTCTACCACATGCTCTCAGACAACAAAAGTTTGGACAGACCTACTCATTCAAGTATTTTTCTTTACTTTGACTATTTTCTACATTGTAGAATAATAGTGAAGACATCAAAACTATGAAATAACGCATATGGAATCATGTAGTAACCAAAAACAAATCCAAATAAATTGTATATTTGAGATTCTTCAAAGATGTCACCCTTTGCCTTGATGACAGCTTCGCACACACCTTGGCATTCTCTTCAACTGGAATGCTTTTCCAACAGCGTTGAGTTCCCACATATGCTGAGCACTCGTTGGCTGCTTTTCCTTCAATCTGTGGTCAAACTCATCCCTAACCATCTCAATTGGGTTGAGGTCAGGTGATTGTGGAGGCCAGGTCACCTGATGCAGCACTCCATCAATCTCCTTCTTGGTCAAATAGCCCTTACAAAGCCTGGATGCTGGTTTTGGGTCATTTTCCTGTTGACAAATGATAGTCCCACTAAGTGCAAACCAGATGGGATGGTGTATCACTGCAGAATGCTGTGGTAGCCATGCTCGTTAAGTGTGCCTTGAATTCTAAATAAATCACACACAGTGTCACCAGCAAAGCACCCCCACACCATCACACCTCCTCCTCCATACTTCACGGTGGGAACCACACAGGCGGAGATCATTCGTTCACCTACTCTGCGTCTCACAAAGACACACTGCTTGGAATCAACATTTTTAAATGTGGACTCATCAGACCAAAGGACAGATTTCCACCAGTCTAATGTCCATTGCTCATGTTTCTTGGCCCAAGCAAGTCTCTTCTTCTTTTTGGTGTCCTTTAGTAGTGGTTTCTTTGCAGCAATTCAACCATGAAGGCCTGATTCAAACAGTCTCCTGTGAACAGTTGATGTTGACATGTGTCTGTTACTTGAACTCTGTGAAGCATTGATTTGGGCTGCAATTTCTAAGTCTGGTAACTCTGATGAACTTATCCTCTGCAGCAGAGGTAACTCTGGGTCTTCCATTCCTGTGGCGGACCTGATGAGAGCCAGTTTCATCATAGCGAGTGATGGTTTTTGTGAATGCACTTAAAGAAACTCGAAGATCTTGACATTATCAGGATTGACTGACCTTCATGTCTTAAAGTAATGATGGACTGTCGTTTCTCTTTGCTTATTTTAGCTGTTCATGCCATAATATGGACTTGGTCTTTTCCCAAATATAGCTATCTTCTGTATATAGAGAGAAACCATAGAGATATAGAGCAATACCATAGAAAAGAGATATAGTGACATACCATAGAGATAGAGATATAGAGAGAAACCATAGAGATAGAGAGATACCATAGAGATAGCGATATAGAGAGATACAATAGAGATAGAGATATAGAGAGATACCATAGAGATAGAGAGATACCATAGAGATATAGAGCAATAACATAGAGATAGAGATATAGAGAGATACCATAGAAATAGAGATATAGAGAGATACCATAGAGATATAGATATAAAGAGATACCACAGAGATATAGAGAGATACCATAGAGGTATAGAGCAATACCATAGAGATAGAGATATAGAGCAATGGGGCGGCAGGGTAGCCTAGTGGTTAGAGCGTTGGACTAGTAACCGGAAGGTTGTGAGTTCAAAACCCCCGAGCTGACAAGGTACAAATCTGTCGTTCTGCCCCTGAACAGGCAGTTAACCCACTGTTCCCAGGCCGTCATTGAAAATAAGAATTTGTTCTTAACTGACTTGCCTGGTTAAATAAAGGTAAAATAAAAAAAAATAAAAAAAAATAAAATGCCATAGAGATATAGAGCAATACCATAGAGATAGAGATATAAAGAGATACCATCGAGATATAGAGCAATACCATAGAATAGAGATATAGAAAGATACCACAGAGATATAGAGAGATATCATAGATATAGAGATATACATAGATACCAGAGAGATAGAGATATAGAGAGATACCATAGAGATAGAGATATAGAGAGATACCATAGAGATAGAGATAAAGAGAGATACTATTGAGATAGAGATATAGAGAGATACCATAGAGATAGAGATATAGAGAGATACCATAGAGATAGATATATAGATAGATCCCATAGAGATAGAGAGATACCATAGAGATAGAGATATAGAGAGATATCATAGAGATAGAGATATAGCAAGATACCACAGAGCTATAGAGAGATATCTTAAAGAAATAGACATAGAGAGATACCATAGAGATGGAGATATAGGAAAATACCAAAGAGATAGAGTTATGGAGAGATACCACAGAGATGGAGACATACATAGATTCCATAGATAACATTATCTCTTCAATCATTTTCCAAGATGGAAAATGTGCTCGACTTGTCCTATGTTTATTAAAAAATATTTATATATTTTTTCTTCCCATATCTTTTTTATATTTTCCCAAAACCTCAACTTCAACATACTCTCCTGCAACCCACCTCACCCAATGTGGTATGGATCTGTTATTTTCTAAAGTACAGTGCCTTGCGAAAGTATTCGGCCCCCTTGAACTTTGCGACCTTTTGTCACATTTCAGGCTTCAAACATAAAGATATAAAACTGTATTTTTTTGTTTAGAATCAACAACAATTGGGACACAATCATGAAGTGGAACGACATTTATTGGATATTTCAAACTTTTTTAACAAATCAAAAACTGAAAAATTGGGCGTGCAAAATTATTCAGCCCCTTTACTTTCAGTGCAGCAAACTCTCTCCAGAAGTTCAGTGAGGATCTCTGAATGATCCAATGTTGACCTAAATGACTAATGATGATAAATACAATCCACCTGTGTGTAATCAAGTCTCCGTATAAATGCACCTGCACTGTGATGGTGTCAGAGGTCCGTCAAAAGCGCAGAGAGCATCATGAAGAACAAGGAACACACCAGGCAGGTCTGAGATACTGTTGTGAAGAAGTTTAAAGCCGGATTTGGATACAAAAATATTTCCCAAGCTTTAAACAACCCAAGGAGCACTGTGCAAGCGATAATATTGAAATGGAAGGAGTATCAGACCACTGCAAATCTACCAAGACCTGGCCGTCCCTCTAAACTTTCAGCTCATACAAGGAGAAGACTGATCAGAGATGCAGCCAAGAGGCCCATGATCACTCTGGATGAACTGCAGAGATCTACAGCTGAGGTGGGAGACTCTGTCCATAGGACAACAATCAGTCGTATATTGCACAAATCTGGCCTTTATGGAAGAGTGGCAAGAAGAAAGCCATTTCTTAAAGATGTCCATAAAAAGTGTCGTTTAAAGTTTGCCACAAGCCACCTGGGAGACACACCAAACATGTGGAAGAAGGTGCTCTGGTCAGATGAAACCAAAATTGAACTTTTTGGCAACAATGCAAAACGTTATGTTTGGCGTAAAAGCAACACAGCTCATCACCCTGAACACACCATCCCCACTGTCAAACATGGTGGTGGCAGCATCATGGTTTGGGCCTGCTTTTCTTCAGCAGGGACAGGGAAGATGGTTAAAATTGATGGGAAGATGGATGGAGCCAAATACAGGACCATTCTGGAAGAATGAACCTGATGGAGTCTGCAAAAGACCTGAGACTGGGACGGAGATTTGTCTTCCAACAAGACAATGATCCAAAACATAAAGCAAAATCTACAATGGAATGGTTCAAAAATAAACATATCCAGGCGTTAGAATGGCCAAGTCAAAGTCCAGACCTGAATCCAATTGAGAATCTGTGGAAAGAACTGAAAACTGCTGTTCACAAATGCTCTCCATCCAACCTCACTGAGCTCGAGCTGTTTTGCAAGTAGTAATGGGAAAAAATTTCAGTCTCTCGGTGTGCAAAACTGATAGAGACATACCCCAAGCGACTTACAGCTGTAATCGCAGCAAAAGGTGGCGCTACAAAGTATTAACTTAAGGGGGCTGAATAATTTTGCACGCCCAATTTTTCAGTTTTTGATTTGTTAAAAAAGTTTGAAATATCCAATAAATGTCGTTCCACTTCATGATTGTGTCCCACTTGTTGTTGATTCTTCACAAAAAGTTTTATATCTTTATGTTTGAAGCCTGAAATGCGGCAAAAGGTCGCAAAGTTCAAGGGGGCCGAATACTTTCGCAAGGCACTTTATTTTTCTTTACTTTCAAACCGGAATCCCCCAACAGAAGCTAGCCAGCTAACTAGCTACCAGCTATCAGTCAGCTAACCACTGCTAGCGGTCATCAGCTAACCTTCAGCTTGGAAAACTCTCGCCAGTTCGTACAAAGCGTTTCAAACCAGAGCATACCGGACCTATTTTTCTCGCCATATCCCTGGATTCCCACTGCAAACTCTGAACCTTTTCATCTGATTCATCGCAGCTTGACTACTCCTGGCTAACGTTTCCATCCCGGAGCAGGCACCAACTAGCCTGGAGCTAGCACATGCTAGACCCATCTCCCGGGTAGGGCTCCTGGGCTACTCCTGAAGCCCACTCCTTGGCTACAATATCCGGACACCTTCTACTGCAGGTACAGGGCACGGAACCCCGCGGATCCTTCACGACTGGAATACCGACATAATCTGCTCGAGGATCGACTTGACTTATATATAGCATGTAGTATATTGGACTGTTAGCTGATCCACCGGACAGTTTCTTGGACCACTATACCCATTTTGCCAATTGGACTTGGACCCATCTGCTACTTGGAATCCTACTAATTCCAAGACTGGTCTATCGACATCACCGCACGAGGAGGCAAAAACAGACTTTCCCCCATCGCAACGTCCCTCTAAGGTCCTTATGCTAGATAGCTAGCCCTGGCCTGCTAACTGCTAGCTTGCTAGCCCCGGCCTGCTAACTGCCTGAATCACCGTGTCCCTAGCCAGCCCAACCACTCACTGAACCCATACGATCACTTGGCTACGAATGCCTCTCACCTAATATCAATATGACTTGTCCATTACTGTCCTGGTTAGTGATTACTGTTTAATTTCACTGTAGAGCCTCTAGACCTGCTCAACATGCCTTAACCAACCATGTTCTTCCACCTCTCACATATGCGATGACATCACCTGGTTTATATTTCTCTCATGATTACTCAACGCCTAGGTGATGTTGAGGTTAATCCAGGTCCTGTAGTACCTAGCTCCACTCCTACTCCCCAGGTGCTCTCATTTGTTGACTTCTGTAATTGTAAAAGCCTTGGTTTCATGCATGTTAACATTAGAAGCCTCCTCCCTAAGTTAGCTTTATTCACTGCTTTAGCACATTCTGCCAACCCGGATGTCTTAGCCGTGTCTGAATAGTGGCTTAGGAAGACCACCAAAATTTTCATCCCTAAATATAACATTTTCCGCCAAGATAGAACTCCCAAAAGGGGCGGTGTTGCAATCTACTGCAGAGATAGCCTGCAGAGTTCTGTCTTACTATCCAGGTCTGTACAAAAACAATTCGAGCTACTACTCCTACAAATTCACCTTTTCAGAAACAAGTCTCCCTCTGCCTCACCCTCTCCCTCACCCTCTGCCCCCAGCTGTGCCCTGGACACCATATGTGAATTAATTGCCCCCCATCTATCTTCTGAGCTCGTGCTGCTAGTTGACTTAAACTGGGAAATGCTTAAACCCCGGCCATCCTACAATCTAAGCTTGATGCCCTCAATCTAACACAAATTCTCAATGAACCTACCAGGTACAACCCCAAATCCGTAAACACGGGCACCCTCATAGATATCATCCTAACTCGCCCTCCAAATACACCTCTGCTGTTTTCAACCAAGATCTCAGCGATCTCTGCCTCATTGCCTGTATCCGTAATGTGTCTGCGGTCAAACGACCACCCCTCATCACTGTCAAACGCTCCCTAAATCACTTCAGCGAACAGGCCTTTCTAATTGACCTGGCCGCGGTATCCTTGAATGACATTGACCGCATCCTGTCAGTAGAGGATGCCTGGTTATTCTTTAAAAGTGCTTACTCACAATCTTAAATAAGCATGCACCATTCAAAAAATGTAGAACCAGGAATAGATTTAGCCCTTGGTTCACACCAGACCTGTCTACCCTAGACCTGCACAAAAACATCCTGTGGCCTTATGCATTAGCATCAAATATCCCCCGTGATTTGCAACTTTTCAGGGAAGTTAGGAACTAATATACACAGACAGTCAGGAAAGTTAAGGCTAGCTTTTTCAAACAGAAATTTGCATCCTATAGCACAAACTCAAAAAAGTTCTGGGACACTGTAAAGTCCATGGACAATAAGAACACCTCCACCCAGCTGCCCACTGCACTGAGGCTAGGAAACACTGTCACTACCGATAAATCCACAATAATTGAACATTTCAAGAAGCATTTTTCTACGGCTGGCCATGCTTTCCACCTGGCTACACCTACCCTGGTCAACTGCCCTGCGCTCCCCACAGCAACTCGCTCAAACCTCCAACTTCTCCTTCACCCAAATCCAGATAGCTGATGTTCTGAAAGAGCTGCAAAATCTGGACCCTACAAATCAGCCGGGCTAGACAATCTGGTCCCTCTCTTTATAAAATGATCTGCCAAAATTGTTGCAATCCCTATTACTAGCCTGTTCAACCTCTATTTCGTATCGTCTGAGATTCCAATAGATTGAAAAGCTTCCGCGGTCATCCCCCTCTTCAAAGGGGGTGACACTCTAGACCCAAACTGCTACAGACCTATATCTATTCTACCCTGCCTTTCTAAGGTCTTTGAAAGCCAAGCTAACAAACAGATTACCGACCATTTCGAACTTCTCCGCTATACAATCTAGTTTCAGAGCTGGTCATGGGTGAACCTGAGACACGCTCAAGGTCTTAAACGATATCATAACCGCCATCGATAAGAGACATTACTGTGCAGCCGTATTCATCAACCTGGCTAAGGCTTTCGATTCTGTCAATCACAACATTCTTATAGGCAGACTCAACAGCCTTGGTTTCTCAAATATTGCCTCGCTTGGTACACCAACTACTTATCCGAAAGAGTTCAGTATGTCAAATCGGAGGGCCTGTTGTCCAAACCTTTGGCAGTCTCTATGGGGGTGCCACAGGGTTCAATTCTCGGGCCGACTCTCTTCTCTGTATACATCAAAGATGTCTCTCTCGCTGCTGGTGATTCTCTGATCTACCTCTACGCAGATGATACCATTCTGTATACCTCTGGCCCTTTGTTGGACACTGTGTTAACTACCCTCCAGATGAGCTTCAATGCCATACAACTCTCTTTTCCTGGCCTCCAACTGCTCTTAAATGCAAGTAAAACTAAATGCATGCTCTGCATTCGATCGCTGCCCGCACCTGCCCACCAGTCTAGCATCACTACTCTGGACGGCTCTGACTTAGAATATGTGGACAACTAAAAATACCTAGGTGTCTGGTTAGACTGTAAACTCTCCTTCCAGAGTCACATTAAATCTCTAATCCAAAATTAAATCCAGAATCGGCTTCCTATTTCGCAACAAAGCATACTTCACTCATGCTGCCAAACATATCTTCATAAAACTGACCATCCTACCGATCCTCGACTTTGGCGATGCCATTTACAAAAATAGCCTCCAACACTCTACTCAACAAACTGGATGTAGTCTATCACAGTGCCATCTATTTTGTCACCAAAGCCCCATACACTACCAACCACTGCGACCTGTATGCTCTCGTTGGCTGGCCCTCGCTTCATACTCGTTGCCAAACCCACTGGCTCCAGGTCATCTATAAGTCTCTGCTAGGTAAAGCCCCGCCTTATCTCAGCTCACTGGTCACCATAGCAGCACCCACCCGTCACACGCGCTCCAGCAGGTATATCTCACTGGTCACCCCCAAAGTCAATTCTTCCCTAGGCCGCCTCTCCTTCCAGTTCTCTGCTGCCAATGACTAGAACGAACTGCAAAAATCTCTGAAGCTGGAGACTCTTACCTCCCTCACTAGCTTTAAGCACAAGCTGTCAGAGCAGCTCACAGATCACTGCAGCTGTACATAGGTCATCTGTAAGTAGCCCATCCAATCTACCACATCCCCATACTGTATTTATTTATTTATTTTGCTCCTTTGCACCCCAGTATCTCTACTTGCACATTCATCTTCTGCACATCCTACCATTCCAGTGTTTAATTGCTATATTGTAATTACTTTGCCACCATGGTCTATTTATTGCCTTACTTCTCTTATCCTACCTCATTTGCACATGCTGTATATAGATTTCTCTACTGTATTATTGATTGTATGTTTGTTTATTCCATGTGTAACTCTGTGTTGTTGTATATGTTGAACTGCTTTGCTTTATCTTGGCCAGGTCGCAGTTGCAAATGAGAACGTGTTCTCATCTAGCCTACCTGGTTAAATAAAGGTGTTCTCAACTAGCCACCTGGTTAAATAAAGGTGTTCTCAACTAGCCACCTGGTTAAATAAAGGTGTTCTCAACTAGCCTACCTGGTTAAATAAAGGTGTTCTCATCTAGCCTACCTGGTTAAATAAAGGTGTTCTCAACTAGCCTACCTGGTTAAATAAAGGTGTTCTCATCTAGCCTACCTGGTTAAATAAAGGTGAAATAAAAAAATACAAAAAGAAAGATGTAGAGATACAGATAAATACAATAGAGATATTGATAGATTCGATTGAGATATAGAGAGAAACCATAGAGATATATAGAAATAGAGAGATACTATAGAGATATAGAGAGATACCATAGAGATATATAGAAATAGAGAGATACTATAGATATATACAGAGATACCATAGAGATATATAGAAATAGAGAGATACTATAGATATATACAGAGATACCATAGAGATATATGGAAATAGAGAGATACTATAGAGATATAGAGAGATACCATAGATATACAGAGAGATATGATATGTGAGATGTGGGGAAAGCAACAGAACAACACATTGTCTACACCAGTGGGATTCAACTCTGAAAAGAGGGAATATAAACCAGGATATAAACCAGGGGAAAAGAGGGAATATAAACCAGAATATAAACCAGGATGTAAACCAGGGGAAAAGAGGGAATATAAACCAGGATATAAACCAGGGGAAAAGAGGGAATATAAACCAGAATATAAACCAGGATGTAAACCAGGGGAAAAGAGGGAATATAAACCAGGATATAAACCAGGATATAAACCAGGGGAAAGAGGGAATATAAACCAGGATATAAAACAGGGGAAAAGAGGGAATAGAAAACCAGGATATAAACCAGGATATAAACCAGGGAAAAGAGGGAATATAAACCAGAATATAAACCAGGGGAAAAGAGGGAATATAAACCAGGATATAAACCAGGATATAAACCAGGGGAAAAGAGGGAAATAAATCAGAATATAAACCAGGATATAAACCAGGTTATAAACCAGGATATAAACCAGGATATAAACCAGGATATAAACCAGGATATAAACCAGGGGAAAAGAGGGAATATAAACCAGAATATAAATCAGGATATAAACCAGGATATAAACCAGGATATAAACCAGGGGAAAAGAGGGAATATAAACCAGGATATAAACCAGGATATAAACCAGGGGAAAAGAGGGAATATAAACCAGGGGAAAAGAGGGAATATAAACCAGGATATAAATCAGGATATAAACCAGGGGAAAATAGGGAATATAAACCAGGATAGAAACCAGGATATAAACCAGGATATAAACCAAGGGAAAAGAGGGAATATAAACCAGGATATAAACCAGGGGAAAAGAGGGAATATAAACCAGGATATAAACCAGTATATAAACCAGGATATAAACCAGGATATAAACCAGGGGCAAAGAGGGAATATAAACCAGAATATAAACCAGGATATAAACCAGGGGAAAAGAGGGAATATAAACCAGAATATAAACCAGGGGAAAAGAGGGAATATAAACCAGGATATAAAACAGGGGAAAAGAAGGAATATAAACCAGGATATAAAACAGGGGAAAAGAGGGAATATAAACCAGGATATAAACCAGAATATAAACCAGGATATAAAACAGGGGAAAGAGGGAATATAAACCAGGATATAAACCAGAATATAAACCAGGATATAAAACAGGGGAAAGAGGGAATATAAACCAGGATATAAAACAGGGGAAAAGAAGGAATATAAACCAGGATATAAAACAGGGGAAAAGAAGGAATATAAACCAGGATATAAAACAGGGGAAAAGAGGGAATATAAACCAGGATATAAACCAGAATATAAACCAGGATATAAAACAGGGGAAAGAGGGAATATAAACCAGGATATAAACCAGGATATAAACCAAGATATAAACCAGGATATAAACCAGAATATAAACCAGGATATAAAACAGGGGAAAGAGGGACTATAAACCAGGATATAAACCAGAATATAAACCAGGATATAAACCAGGATATAAACCAGAATATAAACCAGGATATAAAACAGGGGAAAGAGGGAATATAAACCAGGATATAAACCAGCATATAAACCAGGGGAAAATAAGGAATATAAACCAGGATATAAAACAGGGGAAAAGAGGGAATATAAACCAGGATATAAACCAGAATATAAACCAGGATATAAAACAGGGGAAAGAGGGAATATAAACCAGGATATAAACCAGAATATAAACCAGGATATAAAACAGGGGAAAGAGGGAATATAAACCAGGATATAAAACAGGGGAAAAGAAGGAATATAAACCAGGATATAAAACAGGGGAAAAGAAGGAATATAAACCAGGATATAAAACAGGGGAAAAGAGGGAATATAAACCAGGATATAAACCAGAATATAAACCAGGATATTAAACAGGGGAAAGAGGGAATATAAACCAGGATATAAACCAGGATATAAACCAAGATATAAACCAGGATATAAACCAGAATATAAACCAGGATATAAAACAGGGGAAAGAGGGAATATAAACCAGGATATAAACCAGAATATAAACCAGGATATAAACCAGGATATAAACCAGAATATAAACCAGGATATAAAACAGGGGAAAGAGGGAATATAAACCAGGATATAAACCAGAATATAAACCAGGGGAAAAGAAGGAATATAAACCAGGATATAAAACAGGGGAAACGAGGGAATATCAACCAGGATATAAATCAGGATATAAACCAGGGGAAAGAGGGAATATACACCAGCATATAAACCAGGGGAAAAGAGGGAATATAAACCAGGATATAAAACAGGGGAAAAGAGGGAATATAAACCAGGATATAAACCAGGGGAAAAGAGGGAATATAAACCAGGATATAAAACAGGGGAAAAGAGGGAATATAAACCAGGATATAAACCAGGATATAAACCAGGGGAAAAGAGGGAATATAAACCAGGATATAAACCAGGATATAAACCAGGGGAAAAGAGGGAATATAAACCAGGATATAAACCAGGATGTAAACCAGGGGAAAAGAGGGAATATAAACCAGGATATAAACCAGGATGTAAACCAGGGGAAAAGAGGGAATATAAACCAGGATATAAACCAGGATATAAACCAGGGGAAAAGAGGGAATATAAACCAGGATATAAACCATGTGAAACGAGGGAATATAAACCAGGGGTAAAGAGGAAATATAAACCAGGGGAAAAGAGGGAATATAAACCAGAATATAAACCAGGGGAAAAGAGGGAATATAAACCAGGATATAAACCATGTGAAACGAGGGAATATAAACCAGGGGTAAAGAGGGAATATAAACCAGGGGAAACAAGGGAATATAAACCAGGGGAAACGAGGGAATATAAACCAGGGGAAAAGAGGGAATATAAACCAGGATAGAAAACAGGGGAAAAGAGGGAATATAAACCAGGATATAAACCAGGATATAAACAAGGGGAAAGAGGGAATATAAACCAGGATATAAACCAGAATATAAACCAGGATATAAACCAGGATATAAACCAAGATATAAACCAGGTTATAAAACAGGGGAAAAGAGGGAATATAAACCAGGATATAAACCAGGGGAAAAGAGGGAATATAAACCAGGATATAAACCAGGGGAAAAGAGGGAATATAAACCAGGATATAAACCAGGATATAAACCAGGATATAAACCAGGAGAAAAGAGGGAATATAAACCAGGATACAAAACAGGGGAAAAGAGGGAATATAAACCAGGATATAAACCAGGGGAAAAGGGGGAATATAAACCAGGGGAAAAGAGAGAATATAAACCAGGATATAAACCAGGATATAAACCAGGGGAAAAGAGGGAATATAAACCAGGATATAAACCAGGATGTAAACCAGGGGAAAAGAGGGAATATAAACCAGGATATAAACCAGGGGAAAATAGGGAATATAAACCAGGATATGAACCAGGATGTAAACCAGGGGATAAGAGGGAATATAAACCAGGATATAAACCAGGATGTAAACCAGGGGAAAAGAGGGAATATAAACCAGGATATAAACCAGGGGAAAAGAGGGAATATAAACCAGGATATAAACCATGTGAAACGAGGGAATATAAACCAGGGGTAAAGAGGGAATATAAACCAGGGGAAAAGAGGGAATATAAACCAGGGGAAACGAGGGAATATAAACCAGGGGAAACGAGGGAATATAAACCAGGGGAAACGAGGGAATATAAACCAGGGGAAAAGAGGGAATATAAACCAGGGGAAAAGAGGGAATATAAACCAGAATATAAACCAGGGGAAAAGAGGGAATATAAACCAGGATATAAACCATGTGAAACGAGGGAATATAAACCAGGGGTAAAGAGGGAATATAAACCAGGGGAAAAGAGGGAATATAAACCAGGGGAAACGAGGGAATATAAACCAGAATATGAACCAGGGGAAAAGAGGGAATATAAACCAGGATATAAACCATGTGAAACGAGGGAATATAAACCAGGGGAAAAGAGGGAATATAAACCAGGGGAAAATAGGGAATATAAACCAGGATATAAATCAGGGGAAAAGAGGGAATATAAACCAGGGGAAAAGAGGGAATATAAACCAGGGGAAACAAGGGAATATAAAACAGGGGAAACGAGGGAATATAAACCAGGGGAAACGAGGGAATATAAACCAGGGGAAAAGAGGGAATATAAACCAGGGGAAACAAGGGAATATAAAACAGGGGAAACGAGGGAATATAAAACAGGGGAAACGAGGGAATATAAACCAGGGGTAAAGAGGGAATATAAACCAGGGGAAAAGAGGGAATATAAACCAGGATATAAAACAGGGGAAAAGAGGGAATATAAACCAGGGGAAAAAGAGGGAATATAAACCAGGGGAAAAGAGGGAATATAAACCAGAGGACAAAATACACTACACTCCCTGTACCCAATAAAAACTCTACCCATAGCAACAACAAAAAAGTTTAACAACCCTCCACGATTTTTCAGCACACCTCCCCCCTAGTAAATTGCAATCTGTCCTTTACTTTTACAGCTTCCTCTGACTTAAAACAAAGTCAACCAGGACTCCCTGTTGCACACTCCAGTGACCCAGCAGACAGAAGATCTGTTTTCCATAAGACACTACAACACCAAACTAAAATGGACAGGGATTATAAAGCCTACTTTATATTCATGTAAAAAAAAAAAAAGCATTCAGGCCAAAAGTTTACAGTACCACTCTGCACGATATTATTCTGTTTCGTATCCAATACACATATAATACAAATCTGAATGAGGATTTCAGTCTAGTGCGATGGAGGGGGTGTGTGATGGAGGGGGTGTGTGATGGGGGGGGGGGGGGTGTTCACTATGGATGCTGGCCATAACTTTCGCTCTCCTTTATATAATCCTGCTGTTTCCTCATTTTCTGTAAATTGCTGCCTGGGAGCCTTCAACGCCGTAGGGAAGGAAAGTAATGTATTGTAGGTGAATGACCTGCCGTGACGTTCCCAGAGGTTTTGTTGTCACAGCGCTCTCTCTCCAGCTCGATCTCACTCACCACGTCACACATCTGGCCACACCACACCTGCAGAGTACACACAACAGAAGTAATTTATCAGAGCATCAACACACTCCTCACCGTGTCAGTGACTTAACTTCTTGGCGCTACCCATCCCTTAAGCGGGATAATTGTCATCAGCAACCGCTGAATAGCATAGCGCCTCAGTCAAATAATATTACTAAAAATATTCATATTCATGAAATCACAAGTGCAATATTGCAAAACACAGTTTAGCCTTTTGTTAATCCACCTGTCGTCTCAGGTTATGCTTTATAGCGAAAGCAATCCAAGCGTTTGTGTAAGTTTATCGATCGCATGACAAAACATTAAGTACACTTAGCATCAGGTAGCTTGGTCACGAAAATCAGAAAAGGAATCAAATGAATCGTTTCCCTTTGATGATCTTCAGATGTTTTCACTCACGAGACTCCCAGTTACACAACAAATGTTAATTTTGTTCCATAAAGATTATTTTTATATCCAAAATACCTCAGTTTGTTTGGCGCATTATGTTCAGAAATCCACAGGAAAGAGCGGTCACGACAACGCAGATAAATTCCAAATAATATCCGTAATGTCCACAGAAACAGGTCAAATGTTTTTATAATCAATCCTCAGGTTGTTTTTAAAATATATAATCGATAATATATCAACCGCAAATGTCTTTCACAGTAGGAGAGGGGAAAAGCAATACCTATCCAAACTCTGTTGCGCGAGCAAAACTCATGTGAACACTCGATGCAATGTTATCGTTCTGGCTCATTTTTCAAAATAAAAGCCGGAAACTATGTCTGAAGACTGTTGACACCTTGAGGAAGCGATAGGAAAAGGAATCTGGTTGATATCCCTTTAAATGGAGCAATGGGAGGCTATGGAACATGGAGTTTTCAAAATAGAAGCCACTTCCTTATTTGATTTTTCTCAGGGTTTCGCCTGCAATATCAGTTCTGTTATACTCACAGACAATATTTTGACAGTTTTGGAAACTTTAGATTGTTTTCTATCTTAATCTGTCAATTATATACATATTCTAGCATCTGGTTCTGAGAAATAGGCAGTTTACTTTGGGAACGTTATTTTTCCAAACATAAAAATAGTGCCTCCTAGCTTCAAGAGGTTTTAATGCACCTGTCAAGGTCTACTCTGGGTTGCTGTCAGCGATACCACAATCAAATATATAGTAAATCCAATTCAGGGGGACTTATATTCCCCTATAGGGCTCTCGAGTGACGCAGCGGTCCAAGGCACTGCATCTCAGTGCAAGAGGCGTCACTATAGTATCTTGTTCGAATCCAGGCTGTATCACATTTGGCCGTGATCGTGAGTTGCATAGGGCGCCGCACAATTGGCCTAGCGTCGTCCGGGTTTGTCCAGAGTAGGCCGTCATTGTAAATAACCCTAACTGACTAGCCTAGTAAAATAAAATAAACAAATATTGCTGTATCTGGCATCTGTGTCCCTAGCCCATAGCAACCCATCTCTGTCCCTAGCCCATAACAACCCATCTCTGTCCTCAGCCCATAACAACCCATCTCAGTCCTCAGCCCATAACAACCCATCTCTGTCCTCAGCCCATAACAACCCATCTCTGTCCCTAGCCCATAACAACCCATCTCTGTCCCTAGCCCATAACAACCCATCTCTGTCCTCAGCCCATAACAACCCATCTCTGTCCCTAGCCCATAACAACCCATCTCTGTCGCTAGACCATTACAACCCATCTCTGTCCCTAGCCCATAACAACCCATCTCTGTCCCTAGCCCATAACAAACCATCTCTGTCTATAGCCCATAACAACCCATCTCAGTCCTTAGCCCATAAAAACCAAATTCTGTCCTCAGCCAATAACAACCAATCTCTGTCCTCAGCCCATAACAACCCACCTCTGTCCTCAGCCCATAACAACCCATCTCTGTCCTCAGCCCATTACAACCCATCTCTGTCCCTAGCCCATGAAAAACCATCTCTGTCCTAAGCCCATAACAACCCATCTCTGTCCCTAGCCCATAACAACCCATCTCTGTCCTCAGCCCATAACAACCCATCTCTGTCCCTAGCCCATAACAACCCATCTCTGTCCCTAGCCCATAACAACCCATCTCTGTCCCTAGCCCATAAGAACCCATCTCTGTCCTTAGCCCATAACAACTCATCTCTGTCCTCAGCCCATAACAACCCATCTCTGTCCTCAGCCCATAACAACCCATCTCTGTCCTTAGCCCATAACAACCCATCTCTCTCCCTAGCCCATAACAACCCATCTCTGTCCTCAGCCCATAACAACCCATCTCTGTCATCAGCCCATAACAACCCATCTCTGTCCCTAGCCCATAACAACCCATCTCTGTCCCTAGCCCATAACAACCCATCTCTGTCCCCAGCCCATAACAACCCATCTCTGTCCCTAGCCCATAACAACCCATCTCTGTCCCTAGCCCATAACAACCCATATCTGTCCCTAGCCCATAACAACCCATCTCTGTCCTTAGCCCATAACAACCCATCTCTGTCCTCAGCCAATAACAACCCATCTCTGTCCTTAGCCCATAACAACCCATCTCTGTCCTCAGCCCATAACAACCCATCTCTGTCCTCAGCCCATAACAACCCATCTCTGTCCTCAGCCCATAACAACCCATCTCTGTCCTTAGCCCATAACAACCAATCTCTGTCCCTAGCCCATTACAAACCATCTCTGTCCTCAGCCCATAACAACCCATCTCTGTCCTCAGCCCATAACAACCCATCTCTGTCCCTAGCCCATAACAACCCATCTCTGTCCCTAGCCCATAACAACCCATCTATGTCCTTAGCCCATAACAACCCATCTCTGTCCACAGCAAATAACAACCCATCTCTTTCCTCAGCCCATAACAACCCATCTCTGTCCTTACCCATACCAACCCATCTATGTCCTCAGCCAATAACAACCCATATCTGTCCCCAGCCCATAACAACCCATCTCTGTCCCTAGCCCATAACAACCCATCTCTGTCCTCAGCCCATAACAACCCATCTCTGTCCCTAGCCCAAAACAACCCATCTCTGTCCTCAGCCCATAACAACCCATCTCTGTCCATAGCCCATAACAACCCATCTCTGTCCATAGCCCATTACAACCCATTTCTGTCCCTTGCCCATAACAACCCATCTCTGTCCCTAGCCCATAACAACCCATCTCTGTCCCTAGCCCATAACAAACCATCTCTGTCTATAGCCCATAACAACCCATCTCAGTCCTTAGCCCATAAAAACCCAATTCTGTCCTCAGCCAATAACAACCAATCTCTGTCCTCAGCCCATTACAACCCACCTCTGTCCTCAGCCCATAACAACCCATCTCTGTCCTCAGCCCATTACAACCCATCTCTGTCCCTAGCCCATAACAACCCATCTCTGTCCCTAGCCCATAACAACCCATCTATGTCCCTAGCCCATAACAAACCATCTCTGTCCTAAGCCCATAACAACCCATCTCTGTCCCTAGCCCATAACAACCCATCTCTGTCCTCAGCCCATAACAACCCATCTCTGTCCCTAGCCCATAACAACCCATCTCTGTCCCTAGCCCATAACAACCCATCTCTGTCCCAAGCCCATAAGAACCCATCTCTGTCCTTAGCCCATAACAACTCATCTCTGTCCTCAGCCCATAACAACCCATCTCTGTCCTCAGCCCATAACAACCCATCTCTGTCCTTAGCCCATAACAACCCATCTCTGTCCCTAGCCCATAACAACCCATCTCTGTCCTCAGCCCATAACAACCCATCTCTGTCATCAGCCCATAACAACCCATCTCTGTCCCTAGCCCATAACAACCCATCTCTGTCCCTAGCCCATAACAACCCATCTCTGTCCTTAGCCCACAACAACCCATCTCTGTCCCCAGCAAATAACAACCCATCTCTGTCCTCAGCCCATAACAACCCATCTCTGTCCTTAGCCCATAACAACCCATCTCTGTCCTCAGCCAATAACAACCCATCTCTGTCCCCAGCCCATAACAACCCATCTCTGTCCCTAGCCCATAACAACCCATCTCTGTCCCCAGCCCATAACAACCCATCTCTGTCCCTAGCCCATAACAACCCATCTCTGTCCCTAGCCCATAACAACCCATCTCTGTCCCTAGCCCATAACAACCCATCTCTGTCCTTAGCCCATAACAACCCATCTCTGTCCTCAGCCAATAACAACCCATCTCTGTCCTTAGCCCATAACAACCCATCTCTGTCCTCAGCCCATAACAACCCATCTCTGTCCTCAGCCCATAACAACCCATCTCTGTCCTCAGCCCATAACAACCCATCTCTGTCCTTAGCCCATAACAACCAATCTCTGTCCCTAGCCCATTACAAACCATCTCTGTCCTCAGCCCATAACAACCCATCTCTGTCCTCAGCCCATAACAACCCATCTCTGTCCCTAGCCCATAACAACCCATCTCTGTCCCTAGCCCATAACAACCCATCTATGTCCTTAGCCCATAACAACCCATCTCTGTCCTCAGCCCATAACAACCCATCTCTGTCATCAGCCCATAACAACCCATCTCTGTCCCTAGCCCATAACAACCCATCTCTGCCCCTAGCCCATAACAACCCATCTCTGTCCTTAGCCCACAACAACCCATCTCTGTCCCCAGCAAATAACAACCCATCTCTGTCCTCAGCCCATAACAACCCATCTCTGTCCTTAGCCCATAACAACCCATCTCTGTCCTCAGCCAATAACAACCCATCTCTGTCCCCAGCCCATAACAACCCATCTCTGTCCCTAGCCCATAACAACCCATCTCTGTCCCCAGCCCATAACAACCCATCTCTGTCCCTAGCCCATAACAACCCATCTCTGTCCCTAGCCCATAACAACCCATCTCTGTCCCTAGCCCATAACAACCTATCTCTGTCCTTAGCCCATAACAACCCATCTCTGTCCTCAGCCCATAACAACCCATCTCTGTCCTCAGCCCATAACAACCCATCTCTGTCCTCAGCCCATAACAACCCATCTCTGTCCTTAGCCCATAACAACCAATCTCTGTCCCTAGCCCATTACAAACCATCTCTGTCCTCAGCCCATAACAACCCATCTCTGTCCTCAGCCCATAACAACCCATCTCTGTCCCTAGCCCATAACAACCCATCTATGTCCTTAGCCCATAACAACCCATCTCTGTCCACAGCAAATAACAACCCATCTCTGTCCATAGCCCATAACAACCCATCTCTGTCCATAGCCCATTACAACCCATTTCTGTCCCTTGCCCATAACAACCCATCTCTGTCCTCAGCCCATAACAACCCATCTCTGTCCCTAGCCCATAACAACCCATCTCTGTCCTCAGCCCATAACAACCCATCTCTGTCCTCAACCCATAACAACCCATCTCTGTCCCTAGCCCATAACAACCCATCTCTGTCCCTAGCCCATAACAACCCATCTCTGTCCCTAGCCCATAACAACCCATCTCTGTCCCTAGCCCATAACAACCCATCTCTGTCCTCAGCCAATAACAACCCATCTCTGTCCTCAGCCCATAACAACCCATCTCTGTCCCTAGCCCATAACAACCCATCTCTGTCCCTAGCCCATAACAACCCATCTCTGTCCTCAGCCCATAACAACCCATCTCTGTCCCTAGCCCATAACAACCCATCTCTGTCCCTAGCCCATAACAACCCATCTCTGTCCTTAGCCCATAACAACCCATCTCTGTCCCTAGCCAATAACAACCCATCTCTGTCCTCAGCCCATAACAACCCATCTCTGTCCTTAGCCCATACCAACCCATCTATGTCCTCAGCCAATAACAACCCATCTCTGTCCCCAGCCCATAACAACCCATCTCTGTCCCTAGCCCATAACAACCCATCTCTGTCCTCAGCCCATAACAACCCATCTCTGTCCCTAGCCCAAAACAACCCATCTCTGTCCCTAGCCCATAACAACCCATCTCTGTCCATAGCCCATAACAAACCATCTCTGTCCATAGCTCATTACAACCCATTTCTGTCCCTTGCCCATAACAACCCATCTCTGTCCTCAGCCCATAACAACCCATCTCTGTCCCTAGCCCATAACAACCCATCTCTGTCCTCAGCCCATAACAACCCATCTCTGTCCTCAGCCCATAACAACCCATCTCTGTCCCTAGCCCATAACAACCCATCTCTGTCCCTAGCCCAAAACAACCCATCTCTGTCCTCAGCCCATAACAACCCATCTCTGTCCTCAGCCAATAACAACCCATCTCTGTCCTCAGCCCATAACAACCCATATCTGTCCCTAGCCCATAACAACCCATCTCTGTCCCTAGCCCATAACAACCTATCTCTGTCCTTAGCCCATAACAACCCATCTCTGTCCTCAGCCCATAACAACCCATATCTGTCCCTAGCCCATAACAACCCATCTCTGTCCCTAGCCCATAACAACCCATCTCTGTCCCTAGCCCATAACAACCCATCTCTGTCCCTAGCCCATAACAACCCATCTCTGTCCCTAGCCCATAACAACCCATCTCTGTCCCTAGCCCATAACAACCCATCTCGGTCCTCAGCCCATAACAACCCATCTCTGTCCCTAGCCCATAACGACCCATCTCTGTCCTCAGCCCATTACAACCCATCTCTGTCCCTAGCCCATAACAACCCATCTCTGTCCTCAGCCCATAACAACCCATCTCTGTCCTCAGCCCATAACAACCCATCTGTCGGGCTGCATAGGGATGATATCATGGTAGTGGATCAGGACTTGAAGAGAGAGAAGTGCAGCAGGATTGTACATCTATGTCAACGAACACTGACAAACACATGATGACAGTCGTCGGCGGAGAGGGGAGGAGGGCCGGCGGGTCAATGATGAAGATGTGTAAGACGGCCAAGCACCTGCAGAAGGTCAGCGGATACCTTGGCTTGTATTACACCCCCCTCTCCCTCAGTTCTGCATCTCCGCTGAACTTCTCCAGGTGCTGGGATCCCAGATATGGGATGACTAAGAAAAATAGTCAAAGAGAAAAAAGAAAGAAAGAAGAAGAGAGAAAAGGAAAAGACAGAGGGAGAAAGTACACAAGACAAGCCAAGACATTGGTCTCCTCCCTAGTGCTGTCAAGCTGAGCAATTAAGGCAGAGGAGGAGAGGAGAGAAACAGAGGACAGTAGAAGCATTACAGCAGTATTACAGCACTAGTACTGAGTAGTATTACATCAGTATTACATCACTAGTACTAAGTAGTATTACATCAGTATTACATCACTATTACTGAGTAGTAATACATCAGTATTACAGCACTAGTACTGAGTAGTATTGCATCAGTATTACAGCAGTATTACAGCACTAGTACTAAGTAGTATTACATCAGTATTACATCACTAGTACTGAGTAGTATTACATCAGTATTACATCACTAGTACTGAGTAGTATTACATCAGTATTACAGCACTAGTACTGAGTAGTATTACATCAGTATTACAGCAGTATTACAGCACTTGTACTAAGTAGTATTACATCAGTATTACATCACTAGTACTGAGTAGTATAACATCAGTATTACAGCACTAGTACTGAGTAGTATTGCATCAGTATTACAGCAGTATTACAGCACTAGTACTAAGTAGTATTACATCAGTATTACATCACTAGTACTGAGTAGTATTACATCAGTATTACATCACTAGTACTGAGTAGTATTACATCAGTATTACAGCACTAGTACTGAGTAGTATTACATCAGTATTACAGCAGTATTACAGCACTTGTACTAAGTAGTATTACATCAGTATTACATCACTAGTACTGAGTAGTATAACATCAGTATTACAGCACTAGTACTAAGTAGTATTACATCAGTATTAAATCACTAGAACGGAGTATTACAGTACAAGTATTGAGTAGAATTACAGTACTACTACAGCAGTATTACAGCAGTATTACAGCACTAGTACTGAGAAGTATCACAGCAGTATTACAGTAGTATTACAGTAGTATTACAGCACTAGTACTGAGAACCATTACAATAGTATTACATCACCAGTACTGGGTAGTATTACAGCAGTATTACAGCATTAGTACAGCAGTATTACAGCACTAGTACGGCGTAGCATTACAGCAGTATTACATCACTAGTACTGAGTAGAATTACATCAGTATTACAGCAGTTATACTGCAGTATTACAGCACTAGTACTGAGTAGTATTACAGCAGTAATATATCCCTAGTACTGAGTACACCCCCCTTTGCTTTGAGAGACTAGTCAAGGACCATATCACCTCCACCCTACCTGACACCCTAGACCCACTCCAATTTGCTTACCGCCCAAATAGGTCCACAGACGATGCAATCTCAACCACACTGCACACTGCCCTAACCCATCTGGACAAGAGGAATACCTATGTGAGAATGCTGTTCATTGACTACAGCTCGGCATTCAACACCATAGTACCCTCCAAGCTCGTCATCAAGCTCGAGACCCTGGGTCTCGACCCCGCCCTGTGCAACTGGGTACTGGACTTCCTGACGGGCCGCCCCCAGGTGGTGAGGGTAGGCAACAACATCTCCTCCCCGCTGATCCTCAACACTGGGGCCCCACAAGGGTGCGTTCTGAGCCCTCTCCTGTACTCCCTGTTCACCCACGACTGCGTGGCCACGCACGCCTCCAACTCAATCATCAAGTTTGCGGACGACAACAGTGGTAGGCTTGATTACCAACAACGACGAGACGGCCTACAGGGAGGAGGTGAGGGCCCTCGGAGTGTGGTGTCAGGAAAATAACCTCACACTCAACGTCAACAAAACTAAGCAGATGATTGTGGACTTCAGGAAACAGCAGAGGGAACACCCCCCTATCCACATCGATGGAACAGTAGTGGAGAGGGTAGCAAGTTTTAAGTTCCTAGGCATACACATCACAGACAAACTGAATTGGTCCACTCACACAGACAGCATTGTGAAGAAGGCGCAGCAGCGCCTCTTCAACCTCAGGAGGCTGAAGAAATTTGGCTTGTCACCAAAAGCACTCACAAACTTCTACAGATGCACAATCGAGAGCATCCTGGCGGGCTGTATCACCGCCTGGTACGGCAACTGCTCCGCCCTCAACCGCAAGGCTCTCCAGAGGGTAGTGAGGTCTGCACAACGCATCACCGGGGGCAAACTACCTGCCCTCCAGGACACCTACACCACCCGATGTTACAGGAAGGCCATAAAGATCATCAAGGACATCAACCACCCGAGCCACTGCCTGTTCACCCCGCTATCATCCAGAAGGCGAGGTCAGTACAGGTGCATCAACGCTGGGACCGAGAGACTGAAAAACAGCTTCTATCTCAAGGCCATCAGACTGTTAAACAGCCACCACTAACATTGAGTGGCTGCTGCCAACACACTGACACTGACTCAACTCCAGCCACTTTAATAATGGGAATTGATGGGAAATGATGTAAATATATCACTAGCTACTTTAAACAATGCTACCTTATATAATGTTACTTACCCTACATTATTCATCTCATATGCATACGTATATACTGTACTCTATATCATCGACTGTATCCTTATGTAATACATGTATCACTAGCCACTTTAACTATGCCACTTTGTTTACATACTCATCTCATATGTATATACTGTACTCGATACCATCTACTGTATCTTGCCTATGCTGCTCTGTACCATCACTCATTCATATATCCTTATGTACATATTATTTATCCCCTTACACTGTGTATAAGACAGTAGTTTTGGAATTGTTAGTTAGATTACTTGTTATTACTGCATTGTCGGAACTAGAAGCACAAGCATTTCGCTACACTCAAATTAACATCTGCTAACCATGTGTATGTGACAAATAAAATTTGATTTGATTTGATTTGAGTATTACAGCACAAGTACTGAGTAGTATTACAGCAGTATTACAGTAGCATTACATCACTAATACTGAGTAGTATTACAGCACTAGTGCTGAGTAGCATTACAGCAGTATTACAACTGGGTATTACATCACTAATACCGAGTAGTATTACAGCAGTATTACATCACTAGTACTGAGTAGTATTACAGCAGTATTACAGTATTACAACAGTATTATAGTAGTATTACAGTCGTATTACAGCACTAGTACTGAGTAATATTACAGTAGTATTACAACAGTATTACAGCACTAGTACTGAGTAGTATTACAGTAGTATTACAGCACTAGTACTGAGTAGTATTACAGCAGTATTACAACAGTATTACAGCACTAGTACTGAGTAGTAGTACAGCAGTATTACAACAGTATTACAACAGTATTATAGTAGTATTACAGTCGTATTACAGCACTAGTACTGAGTAATATTACAGTAGTATTACAACAGTATTACAGCACTAGTACTGAGTGGTGTTACAGTAGTATTACAGTAGTATTACAGCACTAGTACTGAATAGTATTACAGCAGTATTACAACAGTATTACAGCACTAGTACTGAGTAGTATTACAGCAGATAATGCAGATGGGATGGGAGGAAACACTCTTCAGGATGGAAGGGGAGTGAGGAGAGGGGAGGTTGGAACGACAGGAGAGCTGAAGGAGGGAGGAGAGGGAGGCTCTTCCAGGGTGGTCGGTAACGATGCTCTTTGTTTTCTCAGTATGATCATCTTCCAAGCCTGGCCAGCACCCAGAAACAACTCTCCAGACAGATAGCTGTAAACACTCCCAGCCATAGCGCCTACCACGTTTCCTGTATATATCTTCTGTAGGTCCTGTCTCAATTCATATCTGACATGTTTGCAGTAATTGGTCAAAGCGAGGAATGCATGAAGCCTGAATTCTGTAACGTGGGGGTTTTCAGAAAGCCTGTCTCCCATAGATGTTCTTCATCTGTCTTCCCTGACATTTCTTACACTGTTATTTCATGTCACATGACCAGATACACAGCCACTGAAGTAGAAACAACAGTGAGTGACTTGGCAGCGGTCCTGATGACATGTGTTTGAACAACCATCTCTGGAAGACAGCCATGATGCCTCCTCTCTGAGGGGTAGAGAGTGGACATCAGAGGGTCTGACATGGTGAGGAAACAGGCCTACTGACCATGATCTCAGTGTGTTGGGTTGTCAACACATGACCATGATCTCAGTGTTGGGTTGTCAACACATGACCATGATCTCAGTGTTGGGTTGTCAACACATGACCATGATCTCAGTGTTGGGTTGTCAACACGTGACCATGATCTCAGTGTTGGGTTGTCAACACATGACCATGATCTCAGTGTTGGGTTGTCAACACATGACCATGATCTCAGTGTTGGGTTGTCAACACATGACCATGATCTCAGTGTGTTGGGTTGTCAACACATGACCATGATCTCAGTGTTGGGTTGTCAACACATGAACAAGATCTCAGTGTGTTGGGTTGTCAACACATGACCATGATCTCAGTGTTGGGTTGTCAACACATGAACAAGATCTCAGTGTTGGGTTATCAACACATGACCATGATCTCAGTGTTGGGTTGTCAACACATGACCATGATCTCAGTGTTGGGTTGTCAACACATGAACAAGATCTCAGTGTGTTGGGTTGTCAACACATGACCATGATCTCAGTGTTGGGTTGTCAACACATGAACAAGATCTCAGTGTTGGGTTGTCAACACATGATCATGATCTCAAGTGTGTTGGGTTGTCAACACATGAACAAGATCTCAGTGTTGGATTGTCAACACATGAACAAGATCTCAGTGTGTGATGTTTGTCTCCACTGTCAGTGCTGCCTATCGGCCAGCTAGGTTTCTATCTGGGTAGAGTGTTCTATCTCTTACACCACAGACAGACAGACAGACAGACAGACAGACAGACAGACAGACAGACAGGCAGGCAGGCAGGCAGGCAGGCAGGCAGGCAGGCAGGCATGCAGGCAGGCAGGCAGGCAGACATCTCCTAAATCATCCTCCTGGCAGAACAAGGGAGGCCAGGGCTCTATCTGTTGTTGTGACTGTACTCTGAGTTATCTGGCTGCAGACACCATGGACGGACAGGGTGGTGTGTGAAAGTATGTGTGTGTGTGGGATATTAACTATTAAACCCCATCATATAATCAGAACTCTTGATCCCCTCCCTGCCTACAGCTCTGGCACAGTAACTCACTCCATTATCATATTATCAGGGAAATCTGCTTACTTCATCACAGACAGAGTTATCATTGCCTTAGTGTTGTAATACTGTCATATTGACGTAACACTACTCAGTACTAGTGCTGTAATACTGATGTAATACTGATGTAATGTTACTCAGTACTAGTGCTGTAATACTGCTGTAATACTGCTGTAATACTACTGTAATACTACCCAGTACTAGTGCTGTAATACTGATGTAATACCGATGTAATACTACTGTAATGCTAATCAGTAATAGTGCTGTAATACTGTTCTAATACTGCTGTAATGTTACTCAGTACTAGTGCTGTAATACTGATGTAATACTGATGTAATACTACTGTAATTCTACCCAGTACTAGTAATGTAATACTGATGTAATACTACTGTAATACTACTAGGTACTAGTGCTGTAATACTGCTGTAATACTGCTGTAATACTGCTGTAATACTACTCAGTACTAGTGCTGTAATACTGATGTAATACTGATGTAATACTACTGTAATGCTAATCAGTAATAGTGCTGTAATACTGTTCTAATACTGCTGTAATGTTACTCAGTACTAATGCTGTAATACTGATGTAATACTACTGTAATACTACCCAGTATTAGTGATGTAATACTACTGTAATACTGCTGTAATGTTACTCAGTACCAGTGATGTAATACTGATGTAATACTGATGTAATACTACTCAGTACTGGTATGTAATACTGCTGTAATACTGCTGTAATGCTACTCAGTACTAGTGATGTAATACCGCTGTAATACTACTCAGTACTAGTGCTGTACTAGTGCTGTAATACTACTCAGTACTAGTGCTGTACTAGTGCTGTAATACTGATGTAATACTACTCAGTACTGGTGATGTAATACTGCTGTAATACTACTCAGTACTAGTGCTGTAATACTGATGTAATACTGCTGTAATACTGCTGTAATGCTACTCAGTACTAGTGATATAATACTGCTGTAATACTACTCAGTACTAGTGATGTAATACTGCTGTAATACTACTCAGTACTAGTGCTGTAAAACTACTGTAATACTGCTGTAATACTGCTGTAATGCTACTCAGTACTAGTGATGTAATACTGCTGTAATGCTACTCAGTACTGGTGATGTAATACTGCTGTAATACTACTCAGTACTAGTGATGTAATACTGCTGTAATACTACTCAGTACTAGTGCTGTAATACTACTGTAATACTGCTGTAATACTGCTGTAATGCTACTCGGTACTAGTGATGTAATACTGCTGTAATGCTACTCAGTACTAGTGATGTAATACTGCTGTAATACTACTCAGTACTAGTTATGTAATACTGATGTAATACTACTCAGTACTAGTGATGTAATACTGCTGTAATGCTACTCAGTACTAGTGATGTAATACTGCTGTAATACTACTCAGTACTAGTGATGTAATACTGATGTAATACTACTCAGTACTGGTGATGTAATACTGATGTAATACTACTCAGTACTAGTGATGTAATACTGCTGTAATACTACTGTAATACTACTGTAATGCTACTCAGTGCTAGCGATGCAATACTGCTGTAATACTGCTGTAATACTACTCAGTACTAGTCATGTAATACTGATGCAATAATGCTGTAATACTACTGTAATACTGATATAATAATGCTGTAATTCTACTCAGTACTAGTGATGTAATACTGATGTAATACTACTCATTACTAGTGCTGTAAAACGACTATAATACTGCTGTAAACACCATCAATACATTTACATTTAGGCACATTTTACGCAGACTCCGTGCTTTTTGGTGCCCCTCCATTATGTCCATCAATCAACATAATGTGTCAAACAGTGTTTTTGGAACGCTGTTGGATCACGGAGGCTCCAGAACAGATGTTTAAAAAGACTTTCACAACAATACGCCGCTATAGCACCCAAAATATGTCAATGCAGATTGGCCAGACAGAACAGATGGCCCTGGGTGCTGTACTGGCTCTCAGAATATAGAACATGGTGTTATCAGAAAGAGAATTAGCAGAATTATAACTGACAGAAATAGAACTAGCAGAAGCAAGTCTAACAGAATTAGAACGATCGGAACTAGAACTAGCAAAACTAGAATAAGCAGAACTAGACCTATCAAAACTAGAACTGTCAGAACTAGAAATGTCAGAACTAAAACGGTCAGAACTAGAACTAAAACCGTCAGCACTAGAATTATTAGAAATAGAACTAGAACAGTCAGATCTAAAACTGTCAGAACTAGAATTATCAGAACTGTCAGAACTAGAACCATCAGAACTAGAACTATCAGAACTAGAACTGTCAGAACTAAAACTGTCAGAACTAGAACTAAAACCGTCAGCACTAGAATTATTAGAACTAGATATTTCAGAACTAGAACTTAAACTGTCAGAACTAGAACTTGAACTGTCAGAACTAGAATTAAAACCGTCAGCACTAGAATTATTAGAAATAGAACTATCAGAACTAGAACTATTAGAACTAGATATTTCAGAACTAAAACTGCCAGAACTAGAACTTTCAGAAATAGAAATAGAACAGTCAGATCTAAAACTGTCAGAACTAGAACTATTAGAACTAGAACTAGCAGAACTAGAACTAGAATGATCAGAACTAGAACTAAAATAATCAGAACCAGAACTATCAGAATTAGAACAAGAACTGTCAGAACTAGAACTGTCAGAACTAGAATTGAACTGTCAGAATTAGAACTAAAACTGTCAGAACTATAAATATCAGAACTAGAACTAAAACTACCAGAACTAGAACTGTCAGAAATAGAACTAGAACAGTCAGATCTAAAACTGTCAGAACTAGAACTATTAGAACTAGAATGATCAGAACTAGAACTAAAATGATCAGAACCAGAACTATCAGAACTAGAACAAGAACTGTCAGAACTAGAACTGTCAGAACTAGAATTGAACTGTCAGAAGTAGTACTAAAACTGTCAGAACTATAAATATCAGAAATAAAACTAGCAGAACTAAAACTGTCAGAAATAGAACTAGAACAGTCAGATCTAAAACTGTCAGAAATAGAACAGTCAGAACTATAATTGAACTGTCATAATTAGAATGAGAACTAACTTAACTAGAACTAAAACTGTCAGAACTAGAACTGTCAGAACTAGAACTGTTAGAACTAGAAAAAAGACCGTCAGCACTAGAATTATTAGAAATAGAACTATCAGAACTAGAACTATTAGAACTAGATATTTTAGAACTAGAACTTGAACTGTCAGATCTAAACTGTCAGAACTAGAACTATTAGAACTAGAACTAGCAGAACTAGAACTAAAATTATCAGAACTACAACTAGAATGATCAGAACGAGAACTAGCAGAACTAGAACTAGCAGAAAAAGAACAATTAGAGTAAGATCTATCAGAACTAGAACTGTCAGAACTAGAACTATCAGAACTAGAATTTAACTGTCAGAATTAGAACGAGAATTAACTTAACTAGAACTAAAACTGTCAGAACTAGAACTGTTAGAGCTAGAATTATTAGAAATAGAACTATCAGAACTAGAACTGTCAGAACTAGAACTATCAGAACTAAAATGTAACTGTCAGAATTAGAACGAGAATTAACTTAACTAGAACTAAAACTGTCAGAACTAGAACTGTCAGAGCTAGAATTATTAGAAATAGAACTATCAGAACTAGAACTTGAACTGTCAGAACTAGAACTTGAACTGTCAGAACTAGAACTAAAATTGTCAGAACTATAAATATCAGAACTAGAACTAAAACTCCCAGAACTAGAACTAGAACTGTCAGAAATAGAACTAGAACAGTCAGATCTAAAACTGTCAGAACTAGAATTATCAGAACTGTCAGAACTAGAACTATCAGAACTAGAACTGTCAGAACTAGAATTGAACTGTCAGAATTAGAACGAGAACTAACTGAACTAGAACTAAAACTGTCAGAACTAGAACTGTCAGAACTAGAACTATCAGAACTAGAACTGTCAGAACTAGAACCATCAGAACTAGAACTAGAACATTCAGAGCCAGAACTAGAACTGTCAGGACTACAATTAGAACTGTCAGAACTAGAACAGTCAGAACTTTCAGAACTAGAATAAAAACTGTCAGAACAAGAACTGTTGATACTAGAACTAGAACAATCAGAACAAGAACTAGAACTGTCAGAACTAGAACTCTCAGAACTAGAAATTTCAGAACTAGAACAATCAGAACTAGAACTAGAACCGTCAGATCTAGAATTGAACTGTCAGAATTAGAATGAGAACTACCTGAACTAGAACTGTCAGAACTAGAACTGAAACTGTCAGAACTAGAACTAAAATTGTCAGAACTAAAACTGTCAGAACTAGAACCAAAACTTTCAGACCTAGAACTCTCAGAACTATAACCTTCAGAACTAGAACAGTCAGAATTAGATCTATAACTATCAGAACTATAACTAAAACTGTCAGAACTATAACTAGAACTGTCAGAACTAGAACTATCAGTAATAGAACTGTCAGAGCTAGAACTAAAACTGTCAGAACTAAAACTAAAACTAATCAGAGGGTGAAACAAGAAACCAAAGATAACCCTGAAGGAGCTGCAAAGCCTCACAGCGGAGATCAATCCGAAATAGAAATAGAGTTATCAGAACTATAACTCTCAAAAATATATTTTAAATAACTAAAACATACAGAACCAGAACAAGAATCATAACTAGTGTCGTGACGTTGTGTTAGTTAATGTGACGACTGTTGCTCATAGAATGATTAAAGGTTTCTAATTGTGTGATTAACTGAATCAAGCAGTTATTAACTCATTAACCTGGGGCACCATGGGAAAATTTGTTTTATTGAGTTCCTATTTCCCAAATTAACTCAAAGAATATCAGAATATCGATTTTACAACAGCCGCTAATTAATCAGTTACGTCTACAGTCTCGTTCTGAACGTCACATAATCCGGGAATCTACACGGACCCGGGTCTCACCAATGAGTTTGTACCACACCAATCTTAGTTGAGTATTCATCTACTAGAAAGCTAAAATGATTATAAAATATATACATACACAAAAGCACATTCTAGGCTATTAATTAGAACTTAGTATGACGGGCCAACACACTATGGCGCGTGTTACCCAAAATTTTAAAAGAGTGAGAAAAAGAGAATGTACACGAGAGAAATATACATTTGGGTGAATTTGTCAGCTATGCTTATTCTAACCCTAGCCTTGCCCCAAACTGCTGCTCTTATGGGTCAGAATATAATGATGTAATTACGTGGGGAAGGTCTCTGTGGATTCTCCGCGACGACCGTTCAGGCTTCTCAATGACGCACTTCTCCGGCGCAACTCTCTGGTCGTCCTCACGCTGTCAGTGTCCTTTTGACTTAGGAGTCTGTTCCCTCGCCCTTGCTCTGGAAGGGCTCTTCCGAGGACAGACAGCTCTGTAGCTCAGAGCTCACAGCGTAGGAATGAAACAGTGTAGATACCACGATTCGATGGAGAGTGGAGGCTAGGTGGTTCGAATTTTATTCACCTGGTTAGACACAGCTACTCATCCGTAGCTTGGGTAAAAAATCTATTTCTTTGTCTTCAAACTTGTGTTGCGTTTTGGGTTCGTTGACTTTTTAGACCTTGGCTGCAGCTTGGGTCACTTGGTCTTATCTGTAAATTCTTCACTCACGGGTTTTATACCCTCAGGTCAGAAGTGGGCGTGACCGCCTTTAGGGCAATTCTCTGGGCGTACCTAGTTAAGAGGCAAGGTCTAGATTTTACTCAAATCCAATTTTAGACACCTAACTACACATTTCATCTTCCCCAACACATTCTCTTTGATTTGGACATTTTCCATACAACGTACAATGTATAAACATCAAACATATACTAGGTAAACTGTTGACGTTAAAGTTTTCGTAATAACGTCATCTATTAACCTTTAATAACAAAACAAAAATGACATACATTTTCATATTCCATCTATCATCATGACCACCATTGTGGCTGACGGAAACCATTGTTCCAAAGTCCCTTTATTTCATGTTTAATGTTCTGAGGCTGGTTCTCCATAGTGACAGGACAAAGGAATTTGTCTGTGGCCTAAGATTTGCCATGGGCGTGAGGGGTCATAAAACCCTCACATCTTCAGACCCCTAGATCTCTCCTCCTCTGTTGGAGTTGAGAGATAATCTGTAGGGTTGTGGTCTCCTGTAACCTGACCTGATCAGGACAGTCATGACATTAGAATGATCAGAACTAGAACTAGCAGAACTAGAATTAGAACTGTCACAACTAAAACTAGAACTAATACAACAAGATCTATCAGAACTAGAACTATCAGAAATAGAACTATAATTATCAGAACTATACCTCTCAGAACTATATTTTAAATAACTAAAACATACAGAACTAGAACAAGCAGAACTAGAAATATAATTATCAGAACTAGAACTAGCAGAACTAGAATTATCAAAACTAGATCTGTCAGAATTTGAAATGTCAGAATTTAAAATGTCAGGGTTTGAACTAAAATTAGAATAACTAGAATTAGCAGTACTAGAACTATCAAAACTAGGACTATAACTATAAGAACTATAACTAGCAGAACTATCACTAAAAATGTAATAATTAGAATTAGATCTATCAGCAATAGAAAAATTAGAACTAGAACTGCCAGAACTTCAACCATCTGAATTACAACTATCAGAATTAGAAATATCAAAAACATATTAACTAGAACTAAAACATACAGAACTAGAACAAGAATTATCAGAACTAGAACTATCTGAACTAGAACTAGCAGAACAAGAACAATTAGAGTAAGATCTATCAGAACTAGAACTAAAAGAACTAGAACGGTCAGAAATAGAACTATAAGAACTAGAACAAGACCTGTCAGAACTATAACTATCAAATTTAGAACTAGAAACTGTCAGAACAAGAACTAGAACTGTCAGAACTAGAACTGTCAGAACTAGAATTGAACTGTCAGAACTAGAACTAGAAGGAGATCTAACTGAACTAGAACTAGAACTGCCAGAACAAGAACTGTCAGAACTAGAACTATCCGAACTAGAACTGTCAAACTACAACTAGAAAGATCAGAGCCAGAACTAGAACTGTCAGAACCAAAACAGTCAGAGAGAATTGTCAGAACTAGAACAAAAACTTTCAGAACTAGAACTTTCGATACTAGAACTGTCAGAACTAGAACTATCAGAACTACAACTTGAACCGTCAAAACTAGAACTACCAGAACAAGAACAAAAACGGTCAGAACTAGAACTATCAGAACTAGAACTATCAGAACTAGAACTGTCAGAACTAGAACTAAAGCCATCAGAACTAGAACCATCAGAACTAGAACTATCAGAACTAGAACTGTCAGAGCAAGAACTATCAGAACTAGAACTGTCAGAACTACAATTAAAACCGTCAGAACTAGAACCATCAGAACTAGAACTATCAGAACTAGAACTGTCCGGTCTAGAACTAAAACTGTCAGGTTTAGAACTAAAACCGTCAGAACTAGAACCATCAGAACTAGAACTATCAGAACTAGAACTGTCAGGTCTAGAACTAGAACTTTCAGGTCTAGAACTAAAACTGTCAGAACTAGAACTAAACTGTCAGAACTAGAACAAAAACTGTCAGAACTAGAACTAAAACCATCAGAACTAGAACTATCAGAACTAGAACTATCAGAACTAGAACTATCAGAACTAGAACTAAAACCATCAGAACTAGAACTTTAGAACTAAAACTGTCAGAACTAGAACGATCATAACTAGAACTAGAACTTTTAGAACTACAACTGTCAGAACTAAAACTAAAACTGTCAGAACTACAACTAGAACCATCAGAACTAGAACCAAACCCGTCAGTACTAGAACCATCAGAACTAGAACAAGCAGAGCTAGAACTAAAACAATCTGAACTAAAACTATCAGAAGTATAACTAAAACTAGCTGAACTAGAACTAGCAGTACTATAACTATCAGAATTAGAACAAGTGAAACCAAATCAGAACTAGAATGATAACTATCTGACCTAGAACTATCTGAACTAGAACAATCAGAACTAGAAAAAACTAAACTAGAACAAGCAGTGCTAGAACTACCAAAACTAGAACTAGAATTAGCAGATCTAGTAGTAGCAAAACAAGAACTAGCAGTACTAGAACTATCCAAACTAGAACTATCTGAACTAGAACGATCTGAACTAGAACTATCAGAACTAGAACTAGGAGTACTAGAACTATCAGAACTAGAGCTATCTGACCTAGAACTAGAAGTTGTAGAACTATCAGAACTATAACTATCTGAACTAGAACGATTCGAACTAGAATCATCAGAACTGAACTAGATCTAAAAGTACTAGAACTGTCAGAGCAAGAACTATCAGAACTAGAAATGTCAGGTCTAGAACTAGAACTGTCAGGTCTAGAACTAAAACCGTCAGAACTAGAACCATCAGAACTACAAGTAAAACTGTCAGAACTAGAACTAAAACTGTCAGAACTAGAACAAAAACTGTCAGAACTAGAACAAAAACTGTCAGAACTAGAACTAAAACTGTCAGAACTAGAACTAAAACTGTCAGAGCTAGAACTAAAAGCATCAGAACTAGAACTGTCAGAACTAGAACTATCAGAAATAGAACTAGAACTTTTAGAACTACAACTGTCAGAACTAAAACTAAAACTGTCAGAACTAGAACCAAAACCGTCAGTACTAGAACCATCAGAACTAGAACCATCAGAACTAGAACTATCAGAACTACAACTAGAACTGTCAGATCTAGAACTAAAACTGTCAGAACTAGAAATATCAGGACAAGAACCATGAGATCTAGAACTGTCAGAACTAGAACTATCAGAATGAGAACTAGAACTGCCTGAACTAGACCTAAATCTGTCAGAACTAGAACTAAAACTGTCCAAACTAGAACCATCAGAACTAGAACTATCAGCACTATAATTATTAGAACTAGAACTATCAGAACTATAACTAAAACTTTCAGAACTAGAATTAAAACCGTCAGAACTAGAACTGTCCGTATTGTCAGAACAAGAAATAGTACTATCAGAACTACAACTTGAACCGTCAAAACTAGAACTACCAGAACAAGAACAAAAACGGTCAGAACTAGAACTATCAGAACTAGAACTATCAGAACTAGAACTGTCAGAACTAGAACTAAAGCCATCAGAACTAGAACCATCAGAACTAGAACTATCAGAACTAGAACTGTCAGAGCAAGAACTATCAGAACTAGAACTGTCAGAACTACAATTAAAACCGTCAGAACTAGAACCATCAGAACTAGAACTATCAGAACTAGAACTGTCCGGTCTAGAACTAAAACTGTCAGGTTTAGAACTAAAACCGTCAGAACTAGAACCATCAGAACTAGAACTATCAGAACTAGAACTGTCAGGTCTAGAACTAGAACTTTCAGGTCTAGAACTAAAACTGTCAGAACTAGAACTAAACTGTCAGAACTAGAACAAAAACTGTCAGAACTAGAACTAAAACCATCAGAACTAGAACTATCAGAACTAGAACTATCAGAACTAGAACTATCAGAACTAGAACTAAAACCATCAGAACTAGAACTTTAGAACTAAAACTGTCAGAACTAGAACGATCATAACTAGAACTAGAACTTTTAGAACTACAACTGTCAGAACTAAAACTAAAACTGTCAGAACTACAACTAGAACCATCAGAACTAGAACCAAACCCGTCAGTACTAGAACCATCAGAACTAGAACAAGCAGAGCTAGAACTAAAACAATCTGAACTAAAACTATCAGAAGTATAACTAAAACTAGCTGAACTAGAACTAGCAGTACTATAACTATCAGAATTAGAACAAGTGAAACCAAATCAGAACTAGAATGATAACTATCTGACCTAGAACTATCTGAACTAGAACAATCAGAACTAGAAAAAACTAAACTAGAACAAGCAGTGCTAGAACTACCAAAACTAGAACTAGAATTAGCAGATCTAGTAGTAGCAAAACAAGAACTAGCAGTACTAGAACTATCCAAACTAGAACTATCTGAACTAGAACGATCTGAACTAGAACTATCAGAACTAGAACTAGGAGTACTAGAACTATCAGAACTAGAGCTATCTGACCTAGAACTAGAAGTTGTAGAACTATCAGAACTATAACTATCTGAACTAGAACGATCTAAACTAGAATCATCAGAACTGAACTAGATCTAAAAGTACTAGAACTGTCAGAGCAAGAACTATCAGAACTAGAAATGTCAGGTCTAGAACTAGAACTGTCAGGTCTAGAACTAAAACCGTCATAACTAGAACCATCAGAACTACAAGTAAAACTGTCAGAACTAGAACTAAAACTGTCAGAACTAGAACAAAAACTGTCAGAACTAGAACAAAAACTGTCAGAACTAGAACTAAAACTGTCAGAACTAGAACTAAAACTGTCAGAGCTAGAACTAAAAGCATCAGAACTAGAACTGTCAGAACTAGAACTATCAGAAATAGAACTAGAACTTTTAGAACTACAACTGTCAGAACTAAAACTAAAACTGTCAGAACTAGAACCAAAACCGTCAGTACTAGAACCATCAGAACTAGAGCCATCAGAACTAGAACTATCAGAACTACAACTAGAACTGTCAGATCTAGAACTAAAACTGTCAGAACTAGAAATATCAGGACAAGAACCATGAGATCTAGAACTGTCAGAACTAGAACTATCAGAATGAGAACTAGAACTGCCTGAACTAGACCTAAATCTGTCAGAACTAGAACTAAAACTGTCCAAACTAGAACCATCAGAACTAGAACTATCAGCACTATAATTATTAGAACTAGAACTATCAGAACTATAACTAAAACTTTCAGAACTAGAATTAAAACCGTCAGAACTAGAACTGTCCGTATTGTCAGAACAAGAAATAGTACTATCAGAACTAGAACTATGAGAACTGGAACTATCAGAACTAGAACTATCAGAACTAGAACTATTTGATCTAGAACTGTCAGACATAAAACTATAACAACTAGAACTATTAGATCTATCAGAACAAGAATAAGCAGAACTAGACCTTGCAGAACTAAAAATAGTCAAATAGGATCTAGAACTTTAGGAACTAGAACTGTCAGAACTAGAACTATCAGAACTAGAACTGTCAGAACTAGAACTAAAACGGTCAAAACTACAAACTAAACTGTCAGAACTAGAAGTAGGACTGTCAGAACTAGAAGTAGAACTATCAGAACTAGAACAAAACTGTCAGAACTAGAACAAAACTGTCAGAACTAGAACTCTCAGAACTAGAACTAGTACTAGAACAGTCAGAACTAGAACTGTCAGAACTAGAACTATCCAAACCAGAACCATCAGTACTAGAACAAGAACTGTCAGAACTAGAACTAAGTTTGATAGAGAGCATTTGGATGATCCAGAAGAGAATGTCATATGGTCAGAATGAATGGGGCCATGTGTCGTGAGATTTTGAGTGAAAACCTCCTTCCATCAGCAAGGGCATTGAAGATGAAACGTTGGTGGGTCTTTCAGCATGACAATGATCCCAAACACACCGCCCGGGCAACGAAGGAGTGGCTTCGTAAGAAGCATTTCAAGGTCCTGGAGTGGCCTAGCCAGTGTGTATAGACAGTATGGACAGTAGTTATATAGGATGGTGTGTATAGACCGTAGTTATATAGGATAGTGTGTCTAGACAGTATGGACAGTAGTTATATAGGATAGTGTGTATAGACAGTAGTTATATAGGATAGTGTGTATAGACAGTAGTTATATAGGATGGTGAGTATAGACAGTATGGACAGTAGTTATATAGGATGGTGTGTATAGACAGTCGTTATATAGGATAGTGTGAATAGACAGTAGTTATATAAGATAGTGTGTATAGACAGTATGGACAGTAGTTATATAGGATGGTGTGTGTAGACAGTATAGAAAGTAGTTATATAGGATAGTGTGTGTAGACAGTATAGACAGTAGTTATATAGGATGTGTGTATAGACAGTAGTTATATAGGATAGTGTGTATAGACAGTACAGAAAGTAGTTATATAGGATAGTGTGTGTAGACAGTATAGACAGTAGTTATATAGGATGGTGTGTATAGACAGTAGTTATATAGGATAGTGTGTATAGACAGTAGTTATATAGGATGGTGTGTATAGACAGTATAGACAGTAGTTATATAGGATAGTGTGTATAGACAGTAGTTATATAGGATAGTGTGAATAGACAGTATAGACAGTAGTTATATAGGATGGTGTGTATAGACAGTATAGACAGTAGTTATATAGGATGGTGTGTATAGACAGTAGTTATATAGGATGGTGAGTATAGACAGTAGTTATATAGGATAGTGTGTATAGACAGTAGTTATATAGGATGGTGAGTATAGACAGTAGTTATATAGGATGGTGTGTATAGACAGTAGTTATACAGGATGGTGGGTATAGACAGTATAGACAGTAGTTATTTGGGATAGTGTGTATAGACAGTAGTTATATAGGATGGTGAGTATAGACAGTAGTTATATAAGATAGTGTGTATAGACAGTATGGACAGTAGTTATATAGGATGGTGTGTATAGACAGTATAGACAGTAGTTATATAGGATGGTGTGTATAGACAGTATAGAAAGTAGTTATATAGGATAGTGTGTGTAGACAGTATAGACAGTAGTTATATAGGATGTGTGTACAGAAAGTAGTTATATAGGATAGTGTGTGTAGACAGTATAGACAGTAGTTATATAGGATGGTGTGTATAGACAGTAGTTATATAGGATAGTGTGTATAGACAGTAGTTATATAGGATGGTGAGTATAGACAGTAGTTATATAGGATAGTGTGTATAGACAGTAGTTATATAGGATGGTGTGTATAGACAGTATAGACAGTAGTTATATAGGATGGTGTGTATAGACAGTAGTTATATAGGATGGTGAGTATAGACAGTAGTTATATAGGATGGTGTGTATAGACAGTAGTTATACAGGATGGTGGGTATAGACAGTATAGACAGTAGTTATTTGGGATAGTGTGTATAGACAGTAGTTATATAGGATGGTGAGTATAGACAGTAGTTATATAGGATAGTGTGTATAGACAGTAGTTATATAGGATGGTGTGTTTAGACAGTAGCTATATAGGATGGTGAGTATAGACAGTAGTTATATAGGATGGTGTGTATAGACAGTAGTTATACAGGATGGTGGGTATAGACAGTATAGACAGTAGTTATTTGGGATAGTGTGTATAGACAGTATAGACAGTAGTTATAGAGGATGGTGTATATAGACAGTAGTTATATAGGATGGTGAGTATAGACAGTAGTTATATAGGATGGTGAGTATAGACAGTAGTTATATAGGATAGTGTGTATAGACATTAGTTATATAGGATGGTGTGTATAGACAGTAGTTATATAGGATGGTGAGTATAGACAGTATAGACAGTAGTTATTTGGGATAGTGTGTATAGACAGTATAGACAGTAGCTATATAGGATGGTGTGTATAGACAGTAGTTATATAGGATAGTGTGTATAGACAGTAGTTATATAGGATGGTGTATATAGACAGTAGTTATATAGGATAATGTGTATAGACAGTAGTTATAGAGGATGGTGTATATAGACAGTAGTTAAATAGGATAGGGTGTATAGACAGTAGTTATATAGGATGGTGAGTATAGACAGTAGTTATATAGGATAGTGTGTATAGACAGTAGTTATATAGGATGGTGAGTATAGACAGTATAGACAGTAGTTATTTGGGATAGTGTGTATAGACAGTATAGACAGTAGCTATATAGGATGGTGTGTATAGACAGTAGTTATATAGGATAGTGTGTATAGACAGTATGTACAGTAGTTATATAGGATAGTGTGTATAGACATTAGTTATATAGGATAGTGTGTATAGACAGTAGTTATATAGGATAGTGTGTAAAGACAGTAGTTATATAGGATGGTGTGAATAGACAGTATAGACAGTAGTTATATAGATTAGTGTGTATAGACAGTAGTTAAATAGGATAGTGTGTATAGACAGTAGTTAAATAGGATAGGGTGTATAGACAGTAGTTATATTTTTTATTTATTTTTTATTTCACCTTTATTTAACCAGGTAGGCTAGTTGAGAACAAGTTCTCATTTGCAACTGCGACCTGGCCAAGATAAAGCATAGCAGTATGAGCAGACAACACAGAGTTACACATGGAGTAAACAATTAACAAGTCAATAACACAGTAGAAAACAAAGGGGGAGTCTATATACAATGTGTGCAAAAGGCATGAGGTAGGCGAATAATTACAATTTTGCAGATTAACACTGGAGTGATAAATGATCAGATGGTCATGAACAGGTAGAGATATTGGTGTGCAAAAGAGCAGAAAAATAAATAAATAAAAACAGTATGGGGATGAGGTAGGTGAAAATGGGTGGGCTATTTACCAATAGACTATGTACAGCTGCAGCGATCGGTTAGCTGCTCAGATAGCAGATGTTTGAAGTTGGTGAGGGAGATAAAAGTCTCCAACTTCAGCGATTTTTGCAATTCGTTCCAGTCACAGGCAGCAGAGTACTGGAACGAAAGGCGGCCAAATGAGGTGTTGGCTTTAGGGATGATCAGTGAGATACACCTGCTGGAGCGCGTGCTACGGATGGGTGTTGCCATCGTGACCAGTGAGCTGAGATAAGGCGGAGCTTTACCTAGCATGGACTTGTAGATGACCTGGAGCCAGTGGGTCTGGCGACGAATATGTAGCGAGGGCCAGCCGACTAGCGCATACAAGTCGCAGTGGTGGGTGGGTGCTTTAGTGACATGGTGTGTATAGACAGTAGCTATATAGGATAGTGTGTATAGACAGTAGCTATATAGGATAGTGTGTATAGACAGTAGTTATATAGGATAGTGTGTATAGACAGTAGTTATATAGGATAGTGTGTATAGACAGTAGTTATATAGGATAGTGTGTATAGACAGTAGTTATATAGGATAGTGTGTAAAGACAGTAGTTATATAGGATGGTGTGAATAGACAGTATAGACAGTAGTTATATAGGATGGTGTGTATAGACAGTAGCTATATAGGATAGTGTGTATAGACAGTAGCTATATAGGATAGTGTGTATAGACAGTAGCTATATAGGATAGTGTGTATAGACAGTAGCTATATAGGATAGGGTGTATAGACAGTAGCTATATAGGATAGTGTGTATAGACAGTAGCTATATAGGATAGTGTGTATAGACAGTAGCTATATAGGATAGTGGGTATAGACAGTATAGACAGTAGTTATAATAGGATGGTGTGTATAGACAGTAGCTATATAGGATGGTGTGTATAGACAGTAGTTATATAGGATAGTGTGTATAGACAGTAGCTATATAGGATAGTGGGTGTAGACAGTATAGACAGTAGTTATATAGGATAGTGTGTATAGACAGTAGTTATATAGGATGGTGTGTATAGACAGTATAGACAGTAGTTATATAGGATAGTGTGTATAGACAGTAGTTATATAGGATAGTGTGAATAGACAGTATAGACAGTAGTTATATAGGATGGTGTGTATAGACAGTATAGACAGTAGTTATATAGGATGGTGTGTATAGACAGTAGTTATATAGGATGGTGAGTATAGACAGTAGTTATATAGGATAGTGTGTATAGACAGTAGTTATATAGGATGGTGAGTATAGACAGTAGTTATATAGGATGGTGTGTATAGACAGTAGTTATACAGGATGGTGGGTATAGACAGTATAGACAGTAGTTATTTGGGATAGTGTGTATAGACAGTAGTTATATAGGATGGTGAGTATAGACAGTAGTTATATAAGATAGTGTGTATAGACAGTATGGACAGTAGTTATATAGGATGGTGTGTATAGACAGTATAGACAGTAGTTATATAGGATGGTGTGTATAGACAGTATAGAAAGTAGTTATATAGGATAGTGTGTGTAGACAGTATAGACAGTAGTTATATAGGATGTGTGTATAGACAGTAGTTATATAGGATAGTGTGTATAGACAGTACAGAAAGTAGTTATATAGGATAGTGTGTGTAGACAGTATAGACAGTAGTTATATAGGATGGTGTGTATAGACAGTAGTTATATAGGATAGTGTGTATAGACAGTAGTTATATAGGATGGTGAGTATAGACAGTAGTTATATAGGATAGTGTGTATAGACAGTAGTTATATAGGATGGTGTGTATAGACAGTATAGACAGTAGTTATATAGGATGGTGTGTATAGACAGTAGTTATATAGGATGGTGAGTATAGACAGTAGTTATATAGGATGGTGTGTATAGACAGTAGTTATACAGGATGGTGGGTATAGACAGTATAGACAGTAGTTATTTGGGATAGTGTGTATAGACAGTAGTTATATAGGATGGTGAGTATAGACAGTAGTTATATAGGATAGTGTGTATAGACAGTAGTTATATAGGATGGTGTGTTTAGACAGTAGCTATATAGGATGGTGAGTATAGACAGTAGTTATATAGGATGGTGTGTATAGACAGTAGTTATACAGGATGGTGGGTATAGACAGTATAGACAGTAGTTATTTGGGATAGTGTGTATAGACAGTATAGACAGTAGTTATAGAGGATGGTGTATATAGACAGTAGTTATATAGGATGGTGAGTATAGACAGTAGTTATATAGGATGGTGAGTATAGACAGTAGTTATATAGGATAGTGTGTATAGACATTAGTTATATAGGATGGTGTGTATAGACAGTAGTTATATAGGATGGTGAGTATAGACAGTATAGACAGTAGTTATTTGGGATAGTGTGTATAGACAGTATAGACAGTAGCTATATAGGATGGTGTGTATAGACAGTAGTTATATAGGATAGTGTGTATAGACAGTAGTTATATAGGATGGTGTATATAGACAGTAGTTATATAGGATAATGTGTATAGACAGTAGTTATAGAGGATGGTGTATATAGACAGTAGTTAAATAGGATAGGGTGTATAGACAGTAGTTATATAGGATGGTGAGTATAGACAGTAGTTATATAGGATAGTGTGTATAGACAGTAGTTATATAGGATGGTGAGTATAGACAGTATAGACAGTAGTTATTTGGGATAGTGTGTATAGACAGTATAGACAGTAGCTATATAGGATGGTGTGTATAGACAGTAGTTATATAGGATAGTGTGTATAGACAGTATGTACAGTAGTTATATAGGATAGTGTGTATAGACATTAGTTATATAGGATAGTGTGTATAGACAGTAGTTATATAGGATAGTGTGTAAAGACAGTAGTTATATAGGATGGTGTGAATAGACAGTATAGACAGTAGTTATATAGATTAGTGTGTATAGACAGTAGTTAAATAGGATAGTGTGTATAGACAGTAGTTAAATAGGATAGGGTGTATAGACAGTAGTTATATTTTTTATTTATTTTTTATTTCACCTTTATTTAACCAGGTAGGCTAGTTGAGAACAAGTTCTCATTTGCAACTGCGACCTGGCCAAGATAAAGCATAGCAGTATGAGCAGACAACACAGAGTTACACATGGAGTAAACAATTAACAAGTCAATAACACAGTAGAAAACAAAGGGGGAGTCTATATACAATGTGTGCAAAAGGCATGAGAAGGTAGGCGAATAATTACAATTTTGCAGATTAACACTGGAGTGATAAATGATCAGATGGTCATGAACAGGTAGAGATATTGGTGTGCAAAAGAGCAGAAAAATAAATAAATAAAAACAGTATGGGGATGAGGTAGGTGAAAATGGGTGGGCTATTTACCAATAGACTATGTACAGCTGCAGCGATCGGTTAGCTGCTCAGATAGCAGATGTTTGAAGTTGGTGAGGGAGATAAAAGTCTCCAACTTCAGCGATTTTTGCAATTCGTTCCAGTCACAGGCAGCAGAGTACTGGAACGAAAGGCGGCCAAATGAGGTGTTGGCTTTAGGGATGATCAGTGAGATACACCTGCTGGAGCGCGTGCTACGGATGGGTGTTGCCATCGTGACCAGTGAGCTGAGATAAGGCGGAGCTTTACCTAGCATGGACTTGTAGATGACCTGGAGCCAGTGGGTCTGGCGACGAATATGTAGCGAGGGCCAGCCGACTAGCGCATACAAGTCGCAGTGGTGGGTGGGTGCTTTAGTGACATGGTGTGTATAGACAGTAGCTATATAGGATAGTGTGTATAGACAGTAGCTATATAGGATAGTGTGTATAGACAGTAGTTATATAGGATAGTGTGTATAGACAGTAGTTATATAGGATAGTGTGTATAGACAGTAGTTATATAGGATAGTGTGTATAGACAGTAGTTATATAGGATAGTGTGTAAAGACAGTAGTTATATAGGATGGTGTGAATAGACAGTATAGACAGTAGTTATATAGATTAGTGTGTATAGACAGTAGTTAAATAGGATAGTGTGTATAGACAGTAGTTATATAGGATAGGGTGTATAGACAGTAGTTATATAGGATGGTGTGTATAGACAGTAGCTATATAGGATAGTGTGTATAGACAGTAGCTATATAGGATAGTGTGTATAGACAGTAGCTATATAGGATAGTGTGTATAGACAGTAGCTATATAGGATAGGGTGTATAGACAGTAGCTATATAGGATAGTGTGTATAGACAGTAGCTATATAGGATAGTGTGTATAGACAGTAGCTATATAGGATAGTGGGTATAGACAGTATAGACAGTAGTTATAATAGGATGGTGTGTATAGACAGTAGCTATATAGGATGGTGTGTATAGACAGTAGTTATATAGGATAGTGTGTATAGACAGTAGCTATATAGGATAGTGGGTATAGACAGTATAGACAGTAGTTATAATAGGATGGTGTGTATAGACAGTAGCTATATAGGATGGTGTGTATAGACAGTAGCTATATAGGATGGTGTGTATAGACAGTAGCTATATAGGATGGTGTGTATATACAGTAGTTATATAGGATAGTGTGTATAGACAGTAGTTATATAGGATGGTGTGTATAGACAGTATAGACAGTAGTTATATAGGATAGTGTGTATAGACAGTAGTTATATAGGATGGTGTGTATAGACAGTATAGGCAGTAGTTATATAGGATAGTGTGTATAGACAGTAGTTAAATAGGATAGTGTGTATAGACAGTAGTTATATAGGATAGGGTGTATAGACAGTAGTTATATAGGATGGTGTGTATAGACAGTAGCTATATAGGATAGTGTGTATAGACAGTAGCTATATAGGATAGTGTGTATAGACAGTAGCTATATAGGATAGTGGGTATAGACAGTATAGACAGTAGTTATAATAGGATGGTGTGTATAGACAGTAGCTATATAGGATAGTGTGTATAGACAGTAGCTATATAGGATAGGGTGTATAGACAGTAGCTATATAGGATAGTGTGTATAGACAGTAGCTATATAAGATAGTGTGTATAGACAGTAACTATATAGGATAGTGGGTATAGACAGTATAGACAGTAGTTATAATAGGATGGTGTGTATAGACAGTTGCTATATAGGATAGTGTGTATAGACAGTAGCTATATAGGATAGTGTGTATAGACAGTAGCTATATAGGATAGTGTGTATAGACAGTAGTTATAATAGGATGGTGTGTATAGACAGTAGCTATATAGGATAGTGGGTATAGACAGTAGCTATATAGGATGGTGTGTAAAGACAGTAGTTATATAGGATAGTGTGTATGGACAGTAGTCGTATAGGATGGTGTGTATAGACAGTAGTTATATAGGATGGTGTGTATAGACAGTAGCTATATAGGATAGTGTGTATAGACAGTAGCTATATAGGATGGTGTGTATAGACAGTAGCTATATAGGATAGTGGGTATAGACAGTATAGACAGTAGTTATTTGGCATAGTGTGTATAGACAGTAGTTATATAGGATGGTGAGTATAGACAGTAGTTATATAGGATGGTGTGTATAGACAGTATGGACAGTAGTTATATAGGATGGTGTGTATAGACAGTAGTTATATAGGATAGTGTGTATAGACAGTAGTTATATAGGATGGTGTGTATAGACAGTAGTTATATAGGATAGTGTGTATAGACAGTAGCTATATAGGATGGTGTGTATAGACAGTATATGAATAGAAAAGGTGTGTATTGCAGTAGTTATTGTTATCACCATACGTTCTGACCTTTATTTCCTTTGTTTTGTATTTATTTAGTATGGTCAGGGCGTGAGTTGGGTGGGCAGTCTGTTCGTTTTTCTATGATTTGGGTATTTCTATGTTTCGGCCTAGTATGGTTCTCAATCAGAGGCAGGTGTCATTAGTTGTCTCTGATTGAGAATCATACTTAGGTAGCCTGGGTTTCACTGGGTGTTTGTGGGTGATTGTTCCTGTCTCTGTGTTTTACATCAGATAGGACTGTTTTTGGTTTTCCACGTTTATTGTTTTGTAGTGTTCGTGTTTATCGGTTTTTATTAAACATGAATCAATAGAAACCACGCTGCTTTTTGGTCCTTCAGATGAAGAAAACCGTGACACCATAATGAGGGGCCTGAATATTTCTTTTGGAGGGGGGGGGGTGGAGAGAAAGGTATTTGGTATTTTATTAGGATCCCCATTAGCTGTTGCATAATTAGCAGCTACTCTTCCTGGTGTCCACACAAAACATGAAACATAATACAGAACATCTATAGACAAGAACAGCTCAAGGACAGAACTACATACATTTTTTTTAAAGGCACACGTAGCCTACATATCAATACATACCCACAAACTATCTAGGTCAAATAGGGGAGAGGTGTTGTGCTGTGAGGTGTTGCTTTATCTGTTTTTTGAAACCAGGTTTGCTGTTTATTTGAGCAATATGAGATGGAACAGAGATCCATGCAATAAGGGCTCTATATAATACTGTACACGTTCTTGAATTTGTTCTGGAATTGGGGACTGTGAAAATACCTCTGGTGGCATGTCTGGTGGGATAAGTGTGTGTCTTAGAACTGTGTGTAAGTTGATTATGCAAACAATTTGGGATTTAACATAGTAATGTTTCTTATAAAAAGAAGAAGTGATGCAGTCAGTCTCTCCTCAACTCTTAGCCAAGAGAGACTGACATGTATAGTATTTATATCAGCCCTCTGATTACAATGAAGAGCAGAACGTGCCGCTCTGTTCTGGGCCAGCTGCAGCTTAACTAGGTCTTTCCTTGCATCACTGGACCCCATGACTGGACAATAATCAAGATTAGACAAAACTAGAGCCTGCAAAACTTTTTGGAGTGTGGTGTCAAAAAAGCAGAGCATCTCTTTATTACAGACAGACCTCTACCCATCTTTACAACCATTGAATCTATATGTTTTGACCATGACAGTTTACAATCCAAGGTAACGCCAAGTAATTTAGTCGCCTCAACTTGTTCAACAGCCAGACCATTAATTACCAGATTCAGCTGAGGTCTAGAATTTAAGGAATGATTTGTATCAAATACAATACTCTTAGTTTTAGAGATGTTCAGGACCAGTTTATTACTGGCCACCCATTCCAAAACAGACTGCAACTCTTTGTTAAGGGTTTCAGTGACTTCATTAGTGTCACGATCGTCGTAATGAGTAGACCAAGGCGCAGCATGAGTAGAGTTGCACATATTTTAATAAACTGAAACTCACCAAAACAATAAAGCACAAACGAAACGTGAAGCTACTGGTGTGCACTCAGGCAACTAAATGTAGACAAGAGCCCACAAATACCAATGGGGAAATGGCAACCTAAATATGATCCCCAATCAGAGACAACGATGAACAGCTGCCTCTGATTGGGAACCGTATCAGGCCAACATAGAAATACAATTCCCCTAGATGACCCACCCTAGTCACTATCACGCCCCAACCAACATAGAGAATAAACCGCTTTCTATGGTCAGGGCGTGACAATTAGTTGTGGTTGCTGACGCGTATATGTTTGAATCATCATCATACATACATTGTCACGCCCTGGTCTTAGTATTTTGTGTTTTCTTTATTATTTTGGTCAGGCCAGGGTGTGACATGGGTTAATTATGTGGTGTCTTTTGTCTTGGGTTTTTTTGTAGGTATTGGGATTGTGGTAGAGTGGGGTTATCTAGGAAAGTCTATGGTTGCCTGAAGTGGTTCTCAATCAGAGGCAGGTGTTTATCGTTGTCTCTGATTGGGAACCATATTTAGGCAGCCATATTCTTTGAGTGTTTCGTGGGTGATTGTTCCTGTCTCTGTGTTTGTTGTCATCAGATAGGCTGTTTAGGTTTTCTCACGTTTATTGTTTTGTTAGTATATTTCATGTATAGTTTCTTTATTAAAGAACCATGAATAATAACCACGCTGCATTTTGGTCCGCCTCTCCTTCGACGGAAGAAAACCGTAACACACATGCTGTGTTTAATACCAGTGGCAGGTCATTGGTAAAAATGGAAAAGAGTAGAGGGCCTAGAGAGCTGCCCTGTGGTACACCACACTTTACATGACATTAGAGAAGCTTCCATTAAAGAGTGAGTTGAGTTCTATTAGATAGCTTTGAATCCACGATATGGCAGAGGTTGAGGAGGCCAAGGCAGGAAGGGAGGGAGAGAGAGAGAGAATGAGGAGGGGAGGTTGGGAGAGAATGAGGTTATTTGGTATTTTACTAGGATCCCATTAGCTGTTGCAAAAAGCAGAAGCTACTCTTCCTGGGGTCTACACAGAACATGAAATAATACATAACATTAATAGAAAAGAACAGCTCAAGGACAGAACTAAACAAAAAAATGAAAGGCACATGTAGCCTACATATCAATACATACACAAACTATATGGGTCAAATAGAGGAGAGGCATTGTGCCGTGAGGTGTTGCTTTATCTGCTTGTTGTTTATTTTGGCAATATGAGATGGAAGGAAGTTCCATGCAATAAGCGCTCTATATAATACTGTACTCTTCCTTGAATTTGTTCTGGGTTTGGGGACTGTAAAAATTTAGAAAAGTAGAGGGCCAAGGCGGCTGCCCTGCAGTACACCACACTTTACCTGGTTAACATTAGAGAAGCTTCCATTAACTATTCATGAAAATCGCAAATGAAATGAAATAAATATATTAGCTCACAAGCTTAGCCTTTTGTTAACCTTTCTGATCTCCCCATCCCGGATCCGGGTTCGTGAATACAGACTCAAGCTCATTACCATAACGCAACGTTAACTATTCATGAAAATCGCAAATGAAATGAAATAAATATGCCATCTCTCAAGCTTAGCCTTTTGTTAACAACACTGTCATCTCAGATTTTCAAAATATGCTTCTCAACCATTGCAAAACAAGCATTTGTGTAACAGTATTGATGGCTAACGTAGCATTTAGCATTAGCATTCAGCTGGCAACATTTACACAAAAAAACAGAAAAGCATTCAAAAAAATCATTTACCTTTGAAGAACTTCAGATGTTTTCAATGAGGAGACTCTCAGATAGCAAATGTTCAGTTTTTCCTGAAAGATTATTTGTTTAGGACAAATCGCTCCGTTTTCTGCGTCACGTTTAGCTATGAAAAAACCCCTGTATCCAGGATTGTGTAAATCTATCAGCAAGCTCATTAGCATAACACAACGTTAACTATTTATGAAAATCGCAAATGAAATGAAATAAATATGCCATCTCTCAAGCTTAGCCTTTTGTAAACAACACTGTCATCTCAGATTTTCAAAATATGCTTCTCAACCATAGGAAAACAATCATTTGTGTAAAAGTAGCTAGCTAGAGTTAGCATTTCGCGTTAGCATTTAGCGTTAGCATTAGCGTTAGCATCCAGCACGCAACATTAACAAAAACATAAAAGCCTTCAAATAAAATCATTTACCTTTGAAGAACTTCTGATGTTTTCAATGAGGATACTCTCAGTTAGATAGCAGATGCTCAGTTTTTCCAAAAAGATTCCTTGTGTATTAGAAATAGCTCCGTTTTATACATCACATTTGGCTACCAAAAAAAATCCATAAATTCAGTCCTCAAAACGCAAACTTTTTTCCAAATTAACTCCATAATATCGACTGAAAACATGGCAAACGTTTTTTAGAATCAAGCCTCAAGGTGTTTTTCACATATCTCTTCATTGATACATCGTTCTTGGATACATGCTTTCTCTCCTGAATCCCAGGAGAAAATGACCGCACCTGAAGATTACGCACAAATTTAGACAAAGGACACCGGGCGGACCTCTGGAAAATGTAGTCTCTTATGGCCAATCTTCCAATGATATGCCTACAAATACGTCACAATGCTGCTAAGACCTTGGGCGAACGACAGAAAGTGTAGGCTCATTCCTTGCGCAATCACAGCCATATAAGGAGAGAATGGAAAACAGAGCTTCAGAAATTCTGCTAATTCCTGGGTGATGCATCATCTTGGTTTCGCCTGTAGAATGAGTTCTGGGGCACTTACAGACAAAATCTTTGCAGATTCTGAAACTTCAGAGTGTTTTCTTTCCAAAACTGTCAAGAATATGCATAGTCGAGCATCTTTTCGTGACAAAATATCACGCTTAAAACGGGAACGTTTTTTATCCAAAAATGAAATAGCGCCCCTAGAGCTCTAAGAGGTTAACAACACTGTCATCTCAGATTTTCAAAAAATGCTTTTCAACCATAGCTACACAAGCATTTGTGTAAGAGTATTGATAGCTAGCATAGCATTAAGCCTAGCATTCAGCAGGCAACATTTTCACAAAAACAAGAAAAGCATTCAAATAAAATAATTTACCTTTGAAGAACTTCGGATGTTTTCAATGAGGAGACTCTCAGTTAGATAGCAAATGTTCAGTTTTTCCAAAAAGATTATTTGTGTAGGAGAAATCGCTCCGTTTTGTTCATCACGTTTGGCTGAGAAAAAAACCCGAAAATTCAGTCATTATAACGGCAAACTCCAAATTAACTCCATAATATCGACAGAAACATGGCAAACGTTGTTTAGAATCAATCCTCAAGGTGTTTTCACATATCTATTTGATGATAAATCACTCGAGGCAGTTTGGCTTCTCCTCTGAACCAAATTGAAAAATGTACGCACCTGGAGATTACGCAATAGTTTCGACGGAGGACACCGAGCGGACACCTGGTAAATGTAGTCTCTTATGGTCAATTTTCCAATGATATGCCTACAAATACGTCACAATGCTGCAGACACCTTGGGGAAACGACAGAAAGTGTAGGCTCATTCCTTGCGCATTCACAGCCATATAAGGAGACATTGGAACAAAGCGCATTCAAAATCTGGCTCACTTCCTGTCTGAAATTTCATCTTGGTTTCGCCTGTAGCATTAGTTCTGTGGCACTCACAGACAATATCTTTGCAGTTTTGGAAACGTCAGAGTGTTTTCTTTCCAAAGCTGTCAATTATATGCATAGTCGAGCACCTTTTCGTGACAAAATATCTTGTTTAAAACGGGAACGTTTTTCATCCAAAAATGAAATACTGCCCCCAGAGGTTCAAGAGGTTAAAGAAAACTCTGAGTTTTATTAGACAGCCAGCCAGCCAGCCAGCTAGCCAGCCATATCTTGGATTCAGAGCTGAGGTTAAAAAGCCATAACACATATGTTTTTTCAACAACAGGTTATGGTCAATAATATCAAATGCTGCACTGAAATCTAACAGTACAGTTCCCACAATCTTCTTATCAATTTCTTTCAACCAATCATCAGTCATTTGTGTCAGTGCAGTACATGTTGAGTGCCCTTCTCTATAAGCATGCTGAAAGTCTGTTTTAATTTGTTTACAGAGAAATAGCTTTGTATTTGGTCAAACACCATTTTTCCAACAATTTTCTAAGAGTTGTCAGCAAGCTGATAGGTCTGCTGTTAGAACCAGTAAAGGCCACTTTTTTTCAATTTCATAAATTAATCAAGTGCAGCGTCTGGATGGTCCTTATTAATCACGTCAGGCGAACAAATATTTTTAACATTATCGCCATAAGAGTCACAGCTAAATATTTTGTATGATCTCTTATACATTATTTTAGGCCCAGTTTTTGGAACTTTGGCTTTCCTGGATATAGCCACTATATTGTGATCACTGCATCCAATGGGTACGAATACAGCTACAGAACAAAGTTCTACAGTATTAGTAAAAATATGACCGATACATGTGATTGATCTTATCCTGTAGTGTTTGTAAACACCCTGGCGGGTTGATTAATAATCTGAACCAGATTACAGGCATTGGTTACAGTGAGAAGCTTCCTCTTGAGTGGACAACTTGATGAAAACCAGTCAATATTCAGATCCCCAAGAAAGTAGACGTCTCTGTTCACATCACATACACTATCAAGCATTTCACATGTATTATTTAGGTACTGACTGTTAGCACCTGGTGGCCTATAGCAACACCCCACAATAAAAGGCTTTAGATGTGCCAGGTGAACCTGCAACCACAACACTTCAATAACACTTGACATAAGATCTTCTCTAAGCATTACAGGGATATGGCTCTGAATACATACACCAACACCTCGCCCATAAACATTTCAAATCAAATCTAATTGTATTAGTGACATGCGCCGAATACAACAGGTGTACACCTTACAGTGAAATGCTTACTTACAAGCTTCTAACCGACAGTGCAGTTTAAAACAATACAGACAAGAATAAGAAATAAAAGTAACAAGTAATTAAAGAGGAGCAGTAAAAAATAACAATATATACAGGGGTGTGTGGAGGCTATATACAGGGTATTACGGTACAGAGTCAATGTGGAGGTTATATACAGGGTATTACGGTACAGAGTCAATGTGGAGGCTATATACAGGGTATTACGGTACAGAGTCAATGTGGAAGCTATATACAGGGTATTACGGTACAGAGTCGATGTGGAGACTATATACAGGGTATTACGGTAAAGAGTCAATGTGGAGGCTATATGCAGGGTGTTACGATACAGAGTCAATGTGGAGGCTATATACAGGGTGTTACGGTACAGAGTCAATGTGGAGGCTATATACAGGGTGTTACGGTACAGAGTCAATGTGGAGGCTATATACAGGGTGTTACAGTACAGAGTCAATGTGGAGGCTATATACAGGGTGTTACGGTACAGAGTCAATGTGGGGGAAATATACAGGGGTTACCGGTACAGTGTCAATGTGGAGACTATATACAGGGTGTTACGGTACAGAGTCAATGTGGAGGCTATATACAGGGTGTTACGGTACAGAGTCAATGTGGAGGCTATATACAGGGGTACAGGTACAGAGTCAATGTGGAGGCTATATACAGGGGTACCGGTACAGAGTCAACGTGGAGGCTATATACAGGGGGTACCGGTACAGAGTCAATGTGGAGACTATATACAGGGGGTACCGGTACATAGTCAATGTGGAGGCTATATACAGGGGGTACCGGTACAGAGTCAATGTGGAGGCTATATACAGAGGTACCGGTACAGAGTCAATGTGGAGGCTATATACAGGGGGTGCCGGTACAGAGTCAATGTGGAGGCTATATACAGGGTATTACGGTACAGAGTCAATGTGGAGGCTAAATACAGGGTATTACGGTACAGAGTCAATGTGGAGGCTATATACAGGGTGTTACGGTACAGAGTCAATGTGGAGGCTATATACAGGGTATTACGGTACAGAGTCAATGTGGAGGCTAAATACAGGGTATTACGGTACAGAGTCAATGTGGAGGCTATATACAGGGTATTACGGTACAGAGTCAATGTGAGGCTAAATACAGGGTATTACGGTACAGAGTCAATGTGGAGACTATATACAGGGGGTACCGGTACAGAGTCAATGTGGAGGCTATATACAGGGGGCACTGGCACAGAGTCAATGTGGAGGCTATGTACAGGGTATTACGGTACAGAGTCAATGTGGAGGCTATATACAGGGGGGTGCTGGTACAGAGTCAATGTGGAGGCTATATACAGGGGGTGCCGGTACAGAGTCAATGTGGAGGCTATATACAGGGTGTTACGGTACAGAGTCAATGTGGATGCTATATACAGGGGGTACCGGTACAGAGTCAATTTGGAGGCTATATACAGGAGGTACCAGTACAGAGTCAATGTGGAAGCTATATACAGGGGGTACCGGTACAGAGTCAATGTGGAGGCTATATACAGGGGGTGCCAGTACAGAGTCAATGTGGAGACTATATACAGGGGGTACCGGTACAAAGTCAATGTGGAGGCTATATACAGGGGTACAGGTACAGAGTCAATGTGGAGGATATATACAGGGGGTGCCGGTACAGAGTCAATGTGGAGGCTATATACAGGGGGTGCCGGTACAGAGTCAATGTGGAGGCTATATACAGGGGATACCGGTACCGAGTCAATGTGGAGGCTATATACAGGGGGTGCCGGTACAGAGTCAATGTGGAGGCTATATACAGGGTGTTACGGTACAGAGTCAATGTGGATGCTATATACAGGGGGTACCGGTACAGAGTCAATTTGGAGGCTATATACAGGAGGTACCAGTACAGAGTCAATGTGGAGGCTATATACAGGGGGTACCGGTACAGAGTCAATGTGGAGGCTATATACAGGGGGTGCCAGTACAGAGTCAATGTGGAGACTATATACAGGGGGTACCGGTACAGAGTCAATGTGGAGGCTATATACAGGGAGTACCGGTACAGAGTCAATGTGGAGGTACATATACAGGGGGCACCGGTGCAGAGTCAATGTGGAGGCTATATACAGGAGGTACCGGGACAGAGTCAATGTGGAGGCTATATACAGGGTATTACAGTACAGAGTCAATGTGGAGGCTATATAGAGGGTATTACGGTACAGAGTTAATGTGGAGGCCTTAAACAGGGTATTACGGTACAGAGTCAATGTGGAGGCTATATACAGGGTATTACAGTACAGAGTCAATGTGGAGGCTATATAGAGGGTATTACGGTACAGAGTTAATGTGGAGGCCTTAAACAGGGTATTACGGTACAGAGTCAATGTGGAGGCTATATACAGGGTATTACGGTACAGAGTCAATGTGGAGGCTATACACAGGGTATTACGGTACAGAGTCAATGTGGAGACTATATACAGGGGGTACCGGTAAAGAGTCAATGTGGAGGCTATGTACAGGGTATTACGGTACAGAGTCAATGTGGAGGCTATATACAGGGGTACCGGTACAGAGTCAATGTGGAGGCTATATACAGGGGGGTGCTGGTACAGAGTCAATGTGGAGGCTATATACAGGGGGGTGCTGGTACAGAGTCAATGTGGAGGCTATATACAGGGGGGTGCTGGTACAGAGTCAATGTGGAGGCTATATACAGGGGGGTGCTGGTACAGAGTCAATGTGGAGGTTATATACAGAGGGTACCGGTACAGAGTCAATGTGGAGGTTATATACAGTGGTTACCGGTACAGAGTCAATGTGGAGGTATATATACAGGGGGCACCGGCACAGAGTCAATGTGGAGGCTATATACAGGGGGTGCCAGTACAGAGTCAATGTGGAGGCTATATACAGGGGGTACCGGTACAGAGTCAATGTGGAGGCTATATACAGGGGTTACCGGTACAGAGTCAATGTGGAGGCTATATACAGGGGGTGCCAGTACAGAGTCAATGTGGAGGCTATATACAGGGGGTACCGGTACAGAGTCAATGTGGAGGCTATATACAGGGGGTGCCAGTACAGAGTCAATGTGCGGAGGCACCGGTTAGTTGAGGTAGAATGTTTTTTATATCACCTTTATTTAACCAGGTAAGCCAGTTGAGAATAACACAATAACACAATAGAGAAGTCTATATACAGTGTGTGCAAGTGGAGTAAGATTATGGAGGTAAGGCAATAAATAGGCCGTAGTGGCAAATTAGCAATTAAACGCTGGAGTGATGGACGTGAGGAAGATGAATGTGCAGGTAGAGATACTGGGGTGAAAAGGAGCAAAAAAATAATAACAATATGGGGATGAGGTAGTTGGATGGGCTATTTACAGATGGGCTATGTATAGGTGCAATGATCTGTAAGCTGCTCTGAGATATGACTCCTGCTTCAGTGATTTTTGCAATTCATTTTTGCAATTAGTTTTGCAATGTACATGTAGGTAGAGTTAATTAAAGTGACTATGCTTAGATGACAACAGAGAGTGGCAGTGGTGTGGGGAGGGGAGGGGAGGCAATGTGAATAGTCTGGGTAGCCATTTGACTAGATGTTAAGGTGTCTTATGGCTTGGTGGTAGAAGCTGTTTAGAAGCCTTTTGGACCTAGACTTGGTGCTCCGGTACCGCTTGCCATGTGGTAGCAGAGAGAACAGTCTATGACTGGGGTGACTGGAATCTTTGACAATTTTCAGGGCCTTCCTCTGACACTGTCAGAAGCATTCACACTAGCCTTTGTTGTGCCTTGCTGTCTCTTCTATATATGTTATATCCTTGTATTGTTACTGCTGTATCATAAAATAAATAATCTTAGTGAGTCTCAGAAATGGTTTAATATATGAATGTTATCTGATGCTAGCAAGTTATTGATTTCATTAACCTTATTTCTAAGGCTACATATATTAATATGGGCTATTTTCAGCCCTTTCCTGGGTAGCTTATCAGAGATAGACATAATATTGAAAAGAGGAAACAAAGCAAGATAAAAACTATACATTCAGCCGTCCATTAATCAGTTGGTGTGTGCTGCGGGTTTGAAGCTACAAACAGAAAAGCTTGGCTCTCACATCCCTTCCAGGCATCTGGGACGGAGGGTGTACAATGAGCCTGTCATAGCAGATGTAAGCAATGGCCCAATGTGTTCTGGCAGCTTTCATGGCTGGGATCAGATCTCTTCTGGTGCACAGCTTCGGGATAGTCCTCGTTGAGGAAGATATACGTTCCTCTCAAGTTCTTGCCTCTTTCCAGAACAGCTACCTTGTCCTTGAATTCAGGAACTTGACCATTATCGGCCTGTGCCTATCACCTGGGAGAACTGCCGTTCTCCTGTTTCAACTCACCGAGCTGACCCTGGGAGAACTGTGAACTGTTCTTCAGGTCCTGGACCTCTTTGGTTAGGTCGCCCATTCTTTTATTAGTAGAATCCATCAGTATTTGACAAAACTCGTGAACCAATTTTCTTGTTGGAAAAACAACTTGCAGGTCGATTTTTGTTCATTTAAAATATCATTCATGTGTGACAGAGAGACACCACTGTCCTCAACGAGACCTCACCATACCATATTATCACCATACCATATTATCACCATACTGAGGGACCTCACCCATACCATATTATCACCATACCATATTATTGCCATACTGAGAGACCTCACCATACCATATTATCACCATGCCATATTATCACCATAGTGAGGGACATCACCATACCATATTATCACCATAGTGAGGGACCTCACCATACCATATTATCACCATGCCATATTATCACCATACTGAGGGACCTCACCATACCATATTATCACCATAGTGAGGGACCTCAACATACCATATTATCACCATACCATATTATCACCATACTGAGGGACCTCACCATACCATATTATCACCATACTGAGAGACCTCACCATACCATATTATCACCATACTGAGGGACCTCACCATACCATATTATCACCATACTGAGAGACCTCACCATACCATATTATCACCAAACTGAGGAACCTCACCATACCATATTATCACCATACTGAGAGACCTCACCATACCATATTATCACCATACTGAGAGACCTCACCATACCATATTATCACCATACTGAGAGGCCTCACCATACCATATTATCACCAAACTGAGGAACCTCACCATACCATATTATCACCATACTTATGTGCCAATACAATATATATTGCGATGTTCATGATTATACAGGACCAGTCAAAAGTTTGGACACACCTACTCACTCATTCAATGGTTTTTCTTTATTTTTACTATTTTCTACATTGTAGAATACTAGTGAAGACATCAACACTATGAAACGACACATATGGAATCATGTCGTAACCAAAAAAGTGTTAAACAATTCAAAATATATTTTATAATTCAGATTCTTCAAAGTAGCCACCCGTTGCCTTGATGACAGCTTTGCACACTCTATTGCAATGTAGAAAATTGTTTTGTTTTTTTAAGTTAAAAAAATAAAGAAAAACCCTTGAATGAGTATGTGTGTACAAACTTTTGACTGGTACTGTATATCATTTTCGATTCAATATTGTGATTTTATTGTGTTTCCATGTTCCAAACATATTTCTCAACATGTCTGATGCAGAGTGACCAGATTGAACAATGAGAACAAAAATGATATCCCGATATGTAACTGTACCGATTTTTTCCCAAACATTAGTACACCGAGTGTACAAAAAATTTGAATAATCCATTGTATTTTATTTAACCTTTATTTACATCTGCTCTTTCTATGACACAGACTGACCAAGTGAGTCCAGGTGAAAGCTAGGAGCCCTTATTGATGTAATTTGTTAAATCCACTTCAATCAGTGTAGATGAAGAGGAAGAGACAAGATAAAGAAGGATTTTTAAGCCTTGAGACAATTCAGACATGGATTGTGTATATGCCATTCAGAGGGTGAATGGACAAGACAAATGTAATTGCCTTTGAACGGGGTTTGGTAGAAGGTGCCAGGAGTGTTTGAGTGTGTCAAGAACTGCAACTCTGATTGGTTTTTCATTATCAACAGTTTCCTGTGTGTGTCAAGAATGGTCCAACACCCAAATGACATCCAGCCAACTTGACACAACTGTGGGAAGCATTGGAGTCAACATGGACTAGCATCCGTGTGGAACGCTTTCAACACCTTGTAGAGTCCGTAACTCAAGAAATTGAGGCTGTTCTGAGGGCAAAAAGGGGGTGGCACTCAATATTAAGAAAGTGTTCCTAATGTTTTGTACACCCAAGTGAAAGTCACCCAGTAAAATACTTCTTGATTTAAAGTCAAAACGTATTTGGTTTTAAATATACTTAAATATCAAAAGTAAAAGTATATGCTATAAATAATTTCAAATTCCTTATATTAAGCAAACCAGATGGCACAATGTTATTTTTCATTGATAGCCAGGGGCAAACTCAGACGTAATTTACAAACTAAGCATTTGTGTTTAGTGAGTCCGCCAGATCAGAGGCATTAGCAGAGTTTCTCTCACGGATCCAGTCAAGGCTTCTCTCACGGAGCCAGGCAAGGCTTCTCTCAGAGTCAGGCAGGGCTTCTCTCAGAGCCAGGCAGGGCTTCTCGCACAGAGCCAGGCAGGGCTTCCCTCATAGAGCCAGGCAGGGCTTCTCTCACAGAGCCAGGCAGGGCTTCTCTCACAGAGCCAGGCAGGGCTTCTCTCACAGAGCCAGGCAGGGCTTCTCTCAGAGCCAGCCAGGGCTTCTCTCACAGAGTCAGACAGGGTTCTCTCACAGAGCCAGGCAGAGCTTCTCTCACAGAGGCAGGCAGGGCTTCTCTCTGTATGGTAATAGCTTTGGTATTTAGATGGTATATGGTAATATAGATGCATATATTAAAAGCAGCTCTCATACCTCAAATAGTTATTTTTTCTCAGTATCTTCAGACTGAATACCCTATCTGTCCTCTCCATTGTCATTTTGGAGAATAATGTACATAAAAGAATCCAGCTATGCCGCCTCGCTGAATGGAAATACCATACTTTATTCAGATGGCAATTATTTGGTTATTGAACCAGTAAAATCTCTAGATCAATCAATTTCTATTCAGCCTATTAGACCCCTCAGACACAGTAGAACCATTTCTATTCAGCCTATGAGACCCCTCAGACACAGTAGAACCATTTCTTTTCAGCCTATTAGACCCCTCAGACACAGTAGAACCATTTCCATTCAGCCTATGAGACCCCTCAGACAGTAGAAAAGGTGTAGAAGAATATCAATGGGACTTTATACTTTATCAAATATATCTTATTTGGTGTGAAGGCATACCATTAACTAATTCCTTCAAATTCAAATCTGGACCTCAAAGCCAGTTCCACTGCTTTAAAAAAATATATTATCCTCCAATCCAGGACTGATTTAGACCTGGGACACCAGGTGGGTGCAATTAATGATCAGGTAGAACAGAAAACCAGCAGGCTCCATACCTCGTAGGGTCAGAGTTGAATACACCTGGTCTAGTGGGTATTTATGTTTACATGATCCATAAAACAGTAAATATATACTGAGTGAGCCATTCAATTCGTATGTTAGAGAGCCTAATACATCCTTAATAAAAAGGGTTTAGTAGCAGAGATCAGAACAGTACGAAAAACATCTAAACGGCTTTAGAGGAGAATATGTTACATTTGGAGACATAAGAAAATAGAAAAGAAGAGAAGAGTCAGCAGCATCTGAGGTAAGGATGCTGGTGCAGTCTCGGTATTATTCGGGGGTCCTCGACTATAAAGAGCTCGTGATGGACCAGTAACTCATATCACGACCACCGTGTGATGGAGCCGCGGCCAGTAGAAGCACCGGGATAGGTTGGGGCTGAACCGGGAGAGGCGAGAGGTTTTGACCTGAACTGCCGCCGACATGAAACACCGGGAGAGGCGCGAGGTTAGGGCTGAACTGTTAACGACATGAGAGGCGTGACTGGAGGTTCGGGTCATGCTTTGTAATAAATTCTTACAGTCTGTATATGGAACCAAAGCCTGTGCCTGAGGCTATCGGGCAAACCATAAGATTCTAGTTATTGGACATGAATTACGCGCAAAATACGCATTTGGTTACCTAACGTTATTAGCCTACCAACAATTTCGTTATGTACACAAACCAAATGTAATTGGTAACAACACTCACAATTACTTAATGATTTACAGCCCCGTACTGTGTCCACAAATGCTCATAAAATCTTAGTAACCTAGTTATATTATATTACTCATCGTTACTGTCAAAATGAACGTCGTCTAGCCTACTATCAGAATATTATTTACTCAACAAAATCAAGCCAAAGCATATCGTATGTCACACATACATATGTTGAATCATAAATTCAATAGAGTCCGTGCATTTAGACTAGAGTACGATAGGTCAGGCTACTTACCGTGGAGATGGCGCAGCGGACCACCAATATAAATGTCAAATAAACTGAAGCATCCATCCTGTCATTTGAATGGTGACACGTTTGAATGTCGTTAATGTTTTACAAACTCCTGGACACAAACCAAACTCCTGGACGTTTCCATCAAACAATTTGAAATTAAAGTTTTCTTTATGCAGAGTTCGCCCCAGCGAAGCGGCTTGACAGACGGGCTGTGGAACACAACTTCTCCTCGGTGGTACACAACAACCGCTCCGTGGTGACAGTGCACATTGCGCACTGAAGAGTTTAATGTAATGGTTTATATATACACTAGATGACCCATAGGGGGCGCTGTGTTGAAGCAGCCGCACCTACATGTTGGTACCAGAACTGTAAAAATATTTAGAAAGCTATAGAAATACATGTATTAATGTCTACATTCGTTTTTGCCACGTTTATTGTATTACAGACATCTTAATGCATACATTGAAATTATATTTGTGAGCTAAACATAAACATTTCAACATATCAAAATATTTTCCTTAAAGTATATATTTTTTGATTGCTAATGTTACTGTCCCCACTACAACAAAACAGTACTTAAAAACATTTCATTTTATCCTTGAAAAGATCAATTGAAATACTGTATACATGTAGGACTGATCCTACTGGATATGACTTCATAGCCTTTCAATGGCCAATACATACAGTTGAACTCGGAAGTTTACATACACTTACGTTGGAGTCATTAAAATTGTTTTTTTTAAACTTGTTTTTTAACCACTCCACAAATTTCTTGTTAACAAACTATAGATTTGGCAAGTTGGTTAGGACATCTACTTTGTGCATGACACAAGTCATTTTTCCAACAATTGTTTACAGACAGATTATTTGACTTATAATTCACTGTATCACAATTCCAGTGGGTCAGAAGTTTACATACACTAAGTTGATTGTGCCTTTAAACAGCTTGGAAAATTACAGAAAATTATGTCATGGCTTTAGAAGCTTCTGATAGGCTAATTGACATCATTTGAGTCTATTGGAGGTGTACCTGTGGATGTATTTCAAGGCCTACCTTCAAACTCTGTGCCTCTTTGCTTGACATCATGAGAAAATCAAAATAAATCAGCCAAGACCTCAGAAAACAAATTGTAGACCTCCACAAGTCTGGTTCATCCTTGGGAGCAATTTCCAAATGCCTGAAGATACCACGTTCATCTGTACAAACAATAGTACGCAAGCATAAACACCATAGGACCAGGCAGCCGTCATACCGCTCAGGAAGGAGACCCGTTCTGTCTCCTAGAGATGAACGTACTTTAGTGTGAAAAGTGCAAATCAATCCCAGAACAACAGCAAAGGACCTTGTGAAGATGCTGGAGGAAACCGGTACAAAAGTATCTATATCCACAGCAAAACGAGTCCTATATCTACATACCCTGAAAGACCGCTCAGCAAGGAAGAAGCAGCTGCTCCAAAATCGCCATAAAAAGCCAGATTACAGTTTGCAACTGCACATGAGGACAAAGATCGTACTTTTTGGAGAAATGTCCTCTGGTCTGATGAAACAAAAATAGAACTGTTTGGCCATAATGATCATCGTTATGTTTGGAGGAAAAAGGGGGATGCTTGCAAGATGAAGAACACCATCCCAACCGTGAAGCACAGGGGTGGCAGCATCATGTTGTGGGGGTGCTTTGCTGCAGGAGGTACTGGTGCACTTCACAAAATAGATGGCTTCATGAGGTAGGAAATGTATGTGGATATATTGAAGCAACATCTCAAGTCATCAGTCAGGAAGTTAAAGCTTGGTTGCAAATGGGTCTTCCAAATGGACAATGACCCCAAGCATACTTCCAAAGTTGTGTCAAAATGGCTTAAGGACAACAAAGTCAAGGTATTGGAGTGGCCATCACAAAGCCCTGACCTCAATCCTATAGACAATTTGTGGGCAGAACTGAAAAGGCGTGTGTGAGCAAGGAGGCCTACAAACATGACTCAGTTACACAGCTCTGTCAGGAGGAATGTGCCAAAATTCACCAAACTTATTGTGGGAAGCTTGTGGAAGGCTACCCGAAATGTTTGACCAAAGTTAAACAATTTAAATGCAATGCTACCAAATACTAGTTGAGTGTATGTGAAAGTCAGCCTTCAACTGAAGCATCAGCAATCCAGTGTTTATATACATGATTGATTTAATGCCCCATACACACTGTGAGGTATTTCCTTTTGGTTCCCCGACAGGTTTAATTTGTCCCACCAAGTTTTCTGAGCAAAAATAAATAAATCGTTAATTGAAAAGCATTAGATATAAAAACTGTAAACACACCAGGAAATCAGCTCCAAGTGATTTTAATTTACAAATGCAAGGTCAAACATTAAATCTGTTTGGGCTTCTTGTGCCGTCTACGAATGATTTGAAATGACCATCTGTTCAAGAAGAAATCGGCCTGTGGCTGAAATTAGTTGATGACCCCTGCCATGGGGGGGGTCATCAGATTGCATTTATTTGGGTGGGATATTATCCTCACCAAAAGTCAAACGGGAAGCAACAGTCATACGACAGAGCCTTTGGAAAGTATTCAGAGCCCTTGACTTTTTCCACATTTTGTTATGTTAGTGTTAATCTAAAATGGATTCTATAAATACAAATCCTCAGCAATCAATACCCCATATTGACAAAGTGAAAACCATTTATCAATTTTAGCACAACTATAAAAATTAAAGAAAACAACAAAATCTTATTTACATAACGATTCAGACCCTTTGCTATGAGACTCTAAATACACAACTGTTAGTATGTCAGTAGTGTCAGTATGTCAAATCAAATCAAATTTTATTTGTCACATACACATGGTTAGCAGATGTTAATGCGAGTGTAGCGAAATGCTTGTGCTTCTAGTTCCGACAATGCAGTAATAACCAACAAGTAATCTAACTAACAATTCCAAAACTACTGTCTTATACACACAAGTGTAGGGGGATAAAGAATATGTACATAAAGATATATGAATGAGTGATGGTACAGAATGGCATAGGCAAGATGCAGTAGATGGTATCGAGTACAGTATATACATATGAGATGAGTATGTAAACAAAGTGGCATAGTTAAAGTGGCTAGTGATACATGTATTACATAAAGATGGCAAGATGCTGTAGATGATATAGAGTACAGTATATACATATACATATGAGATGAGTAATGTAGGGTATGTAAACATTATATTAAGTGGCATTGTTTAAAGTGGCCAGTGATCAATTTTTTACAGCAATTTTCCATTTCCATTATTAAAGTGAGCTGGAGTTGAGTCAGTGTGTTGGCAGCAGCCACTCAATGTTAGTGGTGGCTGTTTAACAGTCTGATGGCCTTGAGATAGAAGCTGTTTTTCAGTCTCTCGGTCCCTGCTTTGATGCACCTGTACTGACCTCGCCTTCTGGATGATAGCGGGGTGAACAGGCAGTGGCTCGGGTGGTTGTTGTCCTTGATGATCTTTATGGCCTTCCTGTGACATCGGGTGGTGTAGGTGTCCTGGAGGGCAGGTAGTTTGCCCCCGGTGATGCGTTGTGCAGACCTCACTACCCTCTGGAGAGCCTTACGGTTGTGGGCGGAGCAGTTGCCGTATCAGGCGGTGATACAGCCCGACAGGATGCTCTCGATTGTGCATCTGTAGAAGTTTGTGAGTGCTTTTGGTGACAAGCCAAATTTCTTCAGCCTCCTGAGGTTGAAGAGGCGCTGCTGCGCCTTCTTCACGATGCTGTCTGTGTGGGTGGACCAATTCAGTTTGTCTGTGATGTGTACGCCGAGGAACTTAAAACTTACTACCCTCTCCACTACTGTCCCGTCGATGTGGATAGGGGGGTGCTTCCTCTGCTGTTTCCTGAAGTCCACAATAATCTCCTTTGTTTTGTTGACGTTGATTGTGAGGTTATTTTCCTGACACCACACTCCGAGGGCCCTCACCTCCTCCCTGTGGGCCGTCTCGTCGTTGTTGGTAATCAAGTCTACCACTGTAGTGTCATCCGCAAACTTGATGATTGAGTTGGAGGCGTGCGTGGCCACGCAGTCGTGGGTGAACAGGGAGTACAGGAGAGGGCTCAGAACGCACCCTTGTGGGGCCCCAGTGTTGAGGATCAGTGGGGTGGAGATGTTGTTGCCTACCCTCACCACCTGGGGGCGGCCCGTCAGGAAGTCCAGTACCCAGTTGCACAGGGCGGGGTCGAGACCCAGGGTATCGAGCTTGATGACGAGTTTGGAGGGTGCTATGGTGTTAAATGCCGAGCTGTAGTCAATGAACAGCATTCTCACATAGGTATTCCTCTTGTCCAGATGGGTTAGGGCAGTGTGCAGTGTGGTTGCGATTGCGTCGTCTGTGGACCTATTTGGGCGGTAAGCAAATTGGAGTGGGTCTAGGGTGTCAGGTAGGGTGGAGGTGCTATGGTCCTTGACTAGTCTCGCAAAGCACTTCATGATGACGGAAGTGAGTGCTACGGGGGGGTAGTCGTTTAGCTCAGTTACCTTAGCTTTCTCGGGAACAGGAACAATGGTGGCCCTCTTGAAGCATGTGGGAACAGCAGACTGGGATAAGGATTGATTGAATATGTAAGTAGTGTTAGTATGCCAGTAGTGTATCTGTTAGTATGCCAGTAGTGTATCTGTTAGTATGCCAGTAGTGTATCTGTTAGTATGTCAGTAGTGTATCTGTCAGTATGCCAGTAGTGTATCTGTCAGTATGCCAGTAGTGTATCTGTCAGTATGTCAGTAGTGTATCTGTCAGTATGTCAGTAGTGTATCTGTTAGTATGCCAGTAGTGTATCTGTCAGTATGTCAGTAGTGTATCTGTTAGTATGCCAGTAGTGTATCTGTTAGTATGTCAGTAGTGTATCTGTTAGTATGCCAGTAGTGTATCTGTCAGTATGTCAGTAGTGTATCTGTCAGTATGTCAGTAGTGTATCTGTTAGTATGCCAGTAGTGTATCTGTCAGTATGTCAGTAGTGTATCTGTCAGTAGTGTCAGTATGTCAGTAGTGTATCTGTTAGTATGTCATCCGTGTATCTGTCAGTAGTGTCAGTATGTCAGTAGTGTATCTGTTAGTATGTCATCGGTGTATCTGTCAGTAGTGTCAGTATGTCAGTAGTGTATCTGTCAGTATGTCAGTAGTGTTAGTATGTCAGTAGTGTTAGTATGTCAGCAGTGTATCTGTTAGTATGTCAGTAGTGTTAGTATGTCAGCAGTGTATCTGTCAGTATGTCAGTAGTGTTAGTATGTCCTCCGTGTATCTGTCAGTATGTCATCCGTGTATCTGTCTGTAGTGTCAGTATGTCAGTAGTGTATCTGTTAGTATGTCATCGGTGTATCTGTCAGTAGTGTCAGTAGTGTTAGTATGTCAGTAGTGTATCTGTTAGTATGCCAGTAGTGTTAGTATGTCAGCAGTGTCAGTATGTCAGTAGTGTATCTGTCAGTATGTCAGTAGTGTTAGTATGTCAGCAGTGTATCTGTTAGTATGTCAGCAGTGTTACTATGTCAGTAGTGTTAGTATGTCAGCAGTGTCAGTATGTCAGTAGTGTATCTGTCAGTATGTCAGTAGTGTCAGTATGTCAGTAGTGTTAGTATGTCAGTAGTGTATCTGTTAGTATGTCATCGGTGTATCTGTCAGTAGTGGCAGTATGTCAGTAGTGTTAGTATGTCAGTAGTGTTTCTGTCAGTATGTCATCGGTGTATCTGTCAGTAGTGTCAGTATGTCAGTAGTGTTAGTATGTCAGTAGTGTATATGTTAGTAGTGTTAGTATGTCAATAGTGTTAGTATGTCTGTAGTGTATCTGTTAGTATGTCAGTAGTCAAATTTATTTATATAGCCCTTCGCACATCAGCTGATATCTGTGCTGTGCTGTACAGAAACCCAGCCTAAAACCCCAAACAGCAAGCAATGCAGGTGAAGAAGCACGGTGGCTAGGAAAAACTCCCTAGAAAGGCCAAAACCTAGGAAGAAACCTAGAGAGGAACCAGGCTATGTGGGGTGGCCAGTCCTCTTCTGGCTGTGCCGGGTGGAGATTATAACAAAACATGGTCAAGATGTTCAAATGTTCATAAATGACCAGCATGGTCGAATAATAATAAGGCAGAATAGTTGAAACTGGAGCAGCAGCACAGTCAGGTGGACTGGGGACAGCAAGGAGTCATCATGTCAGTAGTGTATCTGTCAGTATGTCAGTAGTCTATTTGTTAGTATGTCAGTTGTCTATCTATCAGTATGTCAGTGGTGTATGTCAGTAGTGTTAGTTTGTCAGCAGTGTCAGTATGTCAGTAGTGTATCTGTCAGTATGTCAGTAGTCTATTTGTTAGTATGTCAGTTGTAGATCTGTCAGTTGTATATTTGTTAGTATGTCGGTTGTCTATCTGTCAGTATGTCAGTAGTGTATGTCAGTAGTGCATCTGTCAGTATGTCAGTAGTGTATCTGTCAGTATGTCAGTAGAGTATCTGTCAGTATGTCAGTAGAGTATCTGTCAGTATGTCAGTAGAGTATCTGTCAGTAGAGTATCGGTCAGTAGTGTATCTACCAGTATGTCAGTTGTGTGTCTATCAGTAGTGTTAGTATGTCAGTTGTCTATCTGTCAGTATGTCAGTAGTGTATATGCTATTAGTGTCAGTATGTCAGTAGTGTATCTGTCAGTAGTGTTAGTATGTCAGTCGTGTCAGTAATGTATCTGTCAGTATGTCTGTAGTGTTAATATGTCAGTAGTGTATCTGTCAGTAGTGTAAGTATGTAAATAGTGTCAGTAGTGTCAGTAATGTATCTGTCAGTATGTCTGTGGTGTTAGTATGTCAGTAGTGTATATGTCAGTAGTGTTAGTATGTCAGTAGTGTTAGTAAGTCAGTAGTGTCAGTAATGTATCTGTCAGTATGTCTGTGGTGTTAGTATGTCAGTAGTGTATCTGTCAGTAGTGTAAGTATGTAAATAGTGTCAGTAGTGTCAGTAATGTATCTGTCAGTATGTCTGTGGTGTTAGTATGTCAGTAGTGTTTGTATGTCAGTAGTGTTAGTATGTCAGTCGTGTCAGTAATGTATCTGTCAGTATGTCTGTGGTGTTAGTATGTCAGTAGTGTATCTGTCAGTAGTGTAAGTATGTAAATAGTGTCAGTCGTGTCAGTAATGTATCTGTCAGTATGTCTGTGGTGTTAGTATGTCAGTAGTGTATCTGTCAGTAGTGTTAGTATGTCAGTAGTGTTAGTATGTCAGTAGTGTTAGTGTGTCGGTATGTCAGTGGTGTATCTGTCAGTAGTGTTAGTATATCAGTAGTATGTCAGTTGTGTTAGTATATCAGTATTATGTCAGTAGTGTATCAGTCAGTAGTGTTAGTATGTCAGTAGTGTCAGTGGTGTGTCTGTCAGTATGTCAGTAGTGTTAGTATGACAGTAGTGTATCTGTCAGTAGTATTAGTATGGCAGTAGTGTATCTGTCAGTAGTGTATCTGCCAGTAGTGTCAGTATGTCAGTAGTGTATCTGTCAGTAGGGTTAGTATGTCAGTAGTGTCAGTAATGTGTCTGTCGGCATGTCAGTAGTGTTAGTATGTCAGTAGTGTATCTGTCAGTATGTCAGTTGTGTATCTGTCAGTAGTGTTAGTATGGCAGTAGTGTATCTGTCAGTAGTGTATCCGCCAGTATGTCAGTTGTGTATCTGTCAGTAGTGTTAGTATGGCAGTAGTGTATCTGTCAGTAGTGTATCCGTCAGTATGTCAGTTGTGTATCTGTCAGTAGAGTTAGTATGGCAGTGGTGTATCTGTCAGTGGTGTATCTGTCAGTTGTGTATCTGTCCGTAGTGTTCGTGTGTCAGTAGTGTATCTGTCAGTAGCGTTAGTATGGCAGTAGTGTATCCGTCAGTGGTGTATCTGTCAGTAGTGTATCTGTCAGTAGTGTTAGTATGTCAGTGGTGTCAGCATGTCAGTAGTGTATCTGTCAGTAGTGTTAGTTTGTCAGTAGTGTATCTGTCAGTATGTCAGTAGTGTATCTGTCAGTATGCCAGTAGTGTTAGAGTGTCAGTATGTCAGCAGTGTTAGTATGTCAGTAGTGTATCTGTCAGTATGCTAGTAGTGTTAGTATGTTAGCATGTCAGTGGTGTATCTGTCAGTAGTGTTAATATGTCAGCAGTGTATATGTCAGTAGTGTCAGTATGTCAGTAGTGTATCTGTCAGTAGTGTGTGTATGTCAGTAATGTATCTGTCAGTCGTGTTAGTATGTCATTTGTGTCAGTATGTCAGTATGTCTGTAGTGTTTGTATGTCAATAGTGTTAGTATGTCAGTGGTGTATCTGTCAGTGTGTCAGTAGTGTATCTGTCAGTAGTGTTAGTATGTCAGTAGTGTTTGTAAGTCAGTAGTGTTAGTATGTCAGTATGTCAGTAGTGTCCGTAGTGTTTGTATGTCAGTAGTGTCAGTACGTCAGTAGTGTTAGTACATCAGTAGTGTTAGTATGTCAGTAGTGTTAGTATGTCAGTAGTGTTTGTAAGTCAGTAGTGTTAGTATGTCAGTATGTCAGTAGTGTCAGTAGTGTCAGTACGTCAGAAGTGTTAGTATATCAGTAGTGTTAGTATGTCAGTAGTCTGTTGCATCGGGATGTACTCCTTGGGAAACAAGATGATTCATATCTAGTCAGATATTAACCATGGGGTCATTACATTAATATTACAACATTGCATAACTAAGGGGATATTCAACTCAGATAAGACATTAGTGTTACAGTGCCTTGCAAAAGTATTCAGACCCCTTGGATATCTTCAAATTGTTTTGCCCCGCAAAGTGGGATTAAAATGGATGCCATGGTCATGTCAACCATTTACGCAAAATACTCTTGTCAAATTGGAAGAAAAAAAACATTTACATACAGAACCAGTCAAGAGTTTGGACACACCTACTCATTCAAGTGTTCAACTATTTTCTAGATAGTAAAATAATAGTGAAGACATCAAAACTATTAAATAACACATATGGCTCCATATAGTAACCAAAAAAGTGTTAAACAAATCAAAATATATTTTATATTTGAGATTTTTCAAAGTAGCCACCCTTTGCCTTGATGACAGTGTTGCACACGCTTGACATTCTCTCAACCAGTTTCATGAGGTAGTCACCTGGCATGCATTTCAATTATCAGGTGTGCCTTGTTAAAAGTAAATTTGGGGAATTTCTTTCCTTCTTAATGCGTTTGAGCCAATCAGTTGTGTTGCGACAAGGTAGGGGTGGTATACAGAAGATGGCCCTATTTGCTAAAAGACCAAGCCCTATGATGAAAACCATCTGTCAGTATGTCAGTAGTGTATCTGTGATGAAACTGGCTCTCATGAGGACCGCAACAGGAAAGGAAGACCCAGAGTTAACTCTGCTGCAGCGGATAAATACATTCTGCACCGCAGAAATTGCAGCCCAAATAAATGCTTCACAGAGTTCAAGTTACAGACACATGTCAACGTCAACTTTTCAGAAGAGAATGCGTAAATCAGGCCTTCGTGTTTGAATTAAAGGACACCAATTGTCACACCCTGATCTGTTTCACCTGTATTTGTGCTTGTCTCCACCCCTCTCCAGGTGTTGTCCATCTTCCTCATTATCCCCAATGTATTTATACACGTGTTCTCTGTTTGTCTGTTGCCAGGTCGCCTTGTCATGTCTTTCGAGCGTGTTTTCCCGTCTCCCTGCTTTCTCAAGTTGTTTCCCCGGTTCTGACCATTCTTCCTCCCCTGACTCTGAGCCTGCCTGCCATACTGTACCTGCCTGACTCTGACCAGTTTACAAACCTCTGCCTGTCCTGACCCCCAGCCTGCCTGCCACTCTGACCCGTTTACAAACCTCTGCCTGTCCTGACACCCAGCCTGCCTGCTGTTCTATACCTTATTGACTCTGACCAGTTTACAAACCTCTGCCTATCCTGACCCCCAGCCTGCCTGCTGTTCTATACCTTATTGACTCTGACCAGTTTACAAACCTCTGCCTGTCCTGACCCCCAGCCTGCCTGCTGTTCTGTACCTTATTGACTCTGACCAGTTTACAAACCTCTGCCTGTCCTGACCCCCAGCCTGCCTGCCACTCTGACCCATTTACCAACCTCTGCCTGTCCTGACCCCCAGCCTGCCTGCTGTTCTGTACCTTATTGACTCTGACCAGTTTACAAACCTCTGCCTGTCCTGACCCCCAGCCTGCCTGCCTCTCTGACCAGTTTACAAACCTCTGCCTGTCCTGACCCCCAGCCTGCCTGCTGTTCTGTACCTTATTGACTCTGCCTTTGACCTGTCTTTTGCCTGCCCCCTGTTTGGGTCAATATACATCTGTTACTCTAGCTGTCTGTATCTTGGTCTTATCCTTAGTTCTGATACTAATAAGAAGAGACTTGCTTGGGCCAAGAAACACAAGTAATGGACATTAGACCAGTGGAAATCTGTCCTTTGATTTGATGAGTCCAAATTTGAGATATTTGGTTACAACCGCCGTGTCATTGTGAGACACAGAGTAGGTGAATGTATTATCTCTGCATGTGTGGTTCCCACCGTGAAGCACGGAGGAGGAGGTGAGATGCTGTGGGGGTGCTTTGCTGGTGACACTGTGATTTATTTAGAATTCAAGGCACACTTAACCAGCATGGCTACCACAGCGTTCTGCAGCCATATGCCATCAGCTCAGCCTATGTGGGAACTCCTTCAAGACTGTTGGCAAAGCATTCCAAGTGAAGCTGGTTGAGAGAATGCCAAGAGTGTCCAAAACTGTCAAAGGCAAAGGGTGGCTACGTTGAAGAATCTAAAATATAAAACATTTAACACTTTTTTTGTTACTACATGATTCCATGTCTAATTTCACAATTTTGATGTCCTCACCATTTTCCTACAATGTAGAAAATAGTTATTTTTTTAAGAAACCCTTCAATGAGTAGGTGTGTCCAAACTTTTGACTGGTACAGAATATCATTTCAATATAGTCATTGCATAAGTAGTCAGCCTCATTGTATAGGCAAGCCTAAAATTAGTTCAACAGTAAAATGTGGCTTAACAAATCACATTTGGACTCATGGACTCACTCTTTGTGAAATAATATGGGTTGACATTATTTTTTTGAATGACTTACCCTTCCTATGTCCCCCATACATTCAACATCTGTAAGGTCCCTCAGTCAAGTATTGAATTATAAGCACAGATTCAGCTACAAGGACCAGGGAGCTTTTTGAAAACCTCATAAAGAAGGGCTGTGATTGGTAGATGGGTAACAATAACAAATCAGACATGGAATCTATTTAAGCATGCTCAACTTAATGTATTATACTGTAATGTATTAAACTACCCAAACACGTCAAAGATAATCTTCCTAAATGAAACTGCTCAGGGATGTTACCATGAGGCCATTGGTGATTTTTAAAACAACTACAGAGTTCAAAGGTTGTGATAGGAGAAAATTGAGGATGGATCAACAACATAGTAGTGACTCCACAATAATCACCTAACCAAGAGTGAAAAGAATACAAATATACAGAATAAACATATTGTACGCAACAAGGCACTAAAGTAAGTACTGCAAAAAAAACTTTGCAAAGGAGTCCACCTTTTGGGCTAAATGCAAAGCCTTTACAAGGCCATATATACAATTGAGTTGCTTACCAGTGAATGTTCCTGAGTGGCCAAGTTACAGTTTTGACTTAAATCTGCTTGAAAATCTATGGCAGGACTTGGAAATTGCTGTCTAGCCACGATCCCCAACATCTTGACAGAGCTTGAAGTATTTTAAAAATAATAAATGGGCAAATATTGCACATTCCAGGTGTGGAAAGCTCTTGGAGACTTACCCAGAAAGACTCAACTGTAATCGATGCCAAAGGTGTTTCTAACATATTGACTCAGGGAGCTCAATACTTATATTTTAGTTACACCCAGGCCTGCTGCCTCAACATGGACAGACAGGTTCATCATTAGTTTGCTGACCACCTCTTAGAGACGCTATCTTAGAGACGCTATCGGAGTCGGTGCAGCCAGCTGGTTTCTCCACGCATCGCGCCGACAGAAACAAACATCTTTCTGGTAAGAAGAGGGGCGGGGCGTATGCTTCATGGTTAACGTGACGTGGTGTGATCATAACAACATACAGGAACTCAAGTCCTTCTGTTCACCTGATTTAGAATTCCTCACAATCAAATGTCGACCGCATTATCTACCAAGGGAATTCTCTTCGATTATAATCACAGCCGTATATATTTCCCCCCAAGCAGACACATCGATGGCTCTGAACAAACTTTATTTGACTCTTTGCAAACTGGAATCCATTTATCCGGAGGCTGCATTCATTGTAGCTGGGGATTTTAACAAGGCTAATCTGAAAACAAGACTCCCTAAATTTTATCAGCATATCGATTGCGCAACCAGGGCTGGAAAAACCTTGGATCATTGCTATTCTAACTTCCGCGACGCATATAAGGCCCTGCCCCGCTCTCCTTTCGGAAAAGCTGACCACGACTCAATTTTGTTGATCCCTGCCTACAGACAGAAACTAAAACAAGAAGCTCCCGCGCTGAGGTCTGTTCAACGCTGGTCCGACCAATCTGATTCCACACTCCAAGACTGCTTCCATCACGTGGACTGGGATAAGTTTCGTATTGCGTCAGACAACAACATTGACGAATACGCTGATTCGGTGTGCGAGTTCATTAGAACGTGCGTTGAAGATGTCGTTCCCATAGCAACGATTAAAACATTCCCAAACAAGAAACCGTGGATTGATGGCACTGAAAGCCCGAACCACTGCTTTTAATCAGGGCAAAGTGACCGGAAACATGACCGAATACAAACAGTGTAACTATTCCCTCCGCAAGGCAATCAAACAAGCTAAGCGTCAGTATAGAGACAAAGTAGAATCTCAATTCAACGGCTCAGACACAAGAGGCATGTGGCAGGGTTAGTCAATCACGGATTACAAAAAGAAAACCAGCCCCGTCACGGACCAGGATGTCTTGCTCCCAGGCAGACTAAATAACTTTTTGCCCGCTTTGAGGACAATACAGTGCCACTGACACGGCCCGCAACCAAAACATGCGGACTCTCCTTCACTGCAGCCGACGTGAGGAAAACATTTAAACGTGTCAACCCTCGCAGGGCTGCAGGCCCAGACGGCATCCCCAGCCGCGCCCTCAGAGCATGCGCAGACCAGCTGGCTGGTGTGTTTACGGACATATTCAATCAATCCCTATCCCAGTCTGTTGTTCCCACATGCTTCAAGAGGGCCACCATTGTTCCTGTTCCCAAGAAAGCTAAGGTAACTGAGCTAAACGACTACCGCCTGGTAGCACTCACTTCCGTCATCATGAAGTGCTTTGAGAGACTAGTCAAGGACCATATCACCTCCACCCTACCTGACACCCTAGACCCACTCCAATTTGCTTACCGCCCAAATAGGTCCACAGATGATGCAATCTCAACCACACTGCACACTGCCCTAACCCATCTGGACAAGAGGAATACCTATGTGAGAATGCTGTTCATCGACTACAGCTCGGCATTTAACACCATAGTGCCCTCCAAGCTCGTCATCAAGCTCAAGACCCTGGGTCTCGACCCCACCCTGTGCAACTGGGTACTGGACTTCCTGACGGGCCGCCCCCAGGTGGTGAGGGTAGGCAACAACATTTCCACCCCGCTGATCCTCAACACTGGGGCCTCACAAGGGTGCGTTCTGAGCCCTCTCCTGTACTCCCTGTTCACCCACGACTGCGTGGCCACGCACGCCTCCAACTCAATCATCAAGTTTGCGGACGACACAACAGTGGTAGGCTTGATTACCAACAACGATGAGACAGCCTACAGGGAGGAGGTGAGGGCCCTCGGAGTGTGGTGTCAGGAAAATAACCTCACACTCAACATCAACAAAACAAAGGAGATGATTGTGGACTTCAGGAAACAGCAGAGGGAACACCCCCCTATCCACATCGATGGAACAGTAGTGGAGAGGGTAGTAAGTTTTAAGTTCCTCTGCGTACACATCACAGACAAACTGAATTGGTCCACCCACACAGACAGCATCGTGAAGAAGGCGCAGCAGCGCCGCTTCAACCTCAGGAGGCTGAAGAAATTCGGCTTGTCACCAAAAGCACTCACAAACTTCTACAGATGCACAATCGAGAGCATCCTGTCGGGCTGTATCACCGCCTGGTACGGCAACTGCTCCGCCCACAACCGTAAGGCTCTCCAGAGGGTAGTGAGGTCTGCACAACGCATCACCGGGGGCAAACTACCTGCCCTCCAGGACACCTACACCACCCGATGTCACAGGAAGGCCATAAAGATCATCAAGGACAACAACCACCCGAGCCACTGCCTGTTCACCCCGCTATCATCCAGAAGGCGAGGTCAGTACAGGTGCATCAAAGCTGGGACCGAGAGACTGAAAAACAGCTTCTATCTCAAGGCCATCAGACTGTTAAACAGCCACCACTCATTGAGTGGCTGCTGCCAACACACTGACTCAACTCCAGCCACTTTAATAATGGGAATTGATGGGAAATGATGTAAAATATATCACTAGCCACTTTAAACAATGCTACCTAATATAATGTTTACATACCCTACATTATTCATCTCATATGTATATGTATATACTGTACTCTATATCATCTACTGCATCTTTATGTAATACATGTAACACTAGCCACTTTAACTATGCCACTTTGTTTACATACTCATCTCATATGTATATACTTCACTCAATACCATCTACTGTATCTTGCCTATGCCGCTCTGTACCATCACTCATTCATATATCTTTATGTACATATTATTTATCCCCTTACACTTGTGTCTATAAGGTAGTAGTTTTGGAATTGTTAGCTAGATTACTTGTTGGTTATTGCTGCATTGTCGGAACTAGAAGCACACGCATTTCACTACACTCGCATTAACATCTGCTAACCATGTGTATGTGAAAAATAAAATTTGATTTGATTTCTAGCAAAGGTAACACTTCTACTATGAAGAGCCATTGGACTCCAGTGTATGGAGAATAACCATGGTCTGATCTCAGTGGTGTTAGGCTTCCCCCTGCTGGTATAATACAAACACTACAGCCTGCCAATGCCAAGACAACAAATCAACAGATGGAAACTATTTAAAGATGCACTGTGCAGAAAATCGCTGTCATTTCCTGATTTGTTAAAATTCTAACTGCTTTAAAGCTGGTGGACAAAACCTAAAGTAAAAAAAATGGGAAGCATAGAATTAGCACACACAGAACAGATCTACCGCTTCTTTGACTTGCTTTAAATATCAATGACAGATCTATAACTGACATTTCTATGTGCATTTTGTCAGGTCACCCAAAAAGTTAGATATTGCAGCTTTAATGAAATGTCAGGTTCACAACTGTCTGCAGGACCTAAACACAGCACCCGTCAACATGCTGTGTGTTTGGATGTTAGATTGATCACATATATTGATCAGAGTACAGACATATTAATCAGATATTGATCAGAGTACAGATACACTGATCAGAGTTAGGGCTGTGGCGGTCATGACATTTTGTAAGTCGGTGATTGTCAAGCAAATAACTGCTGGTAATTGACCGTAAATTAACATAAACACATTAAGCATCTCCTGGCTTACACACATTCACCTGATGCAGACCTCTGGAACATCTACAAGTCTAATACATCCATGTAATATAGCCTACACCTTCACAATAAATCCATTATTTATTTAGACAGGTCTAAAAGAAACATGATATGAAGAAAATGTAGTCTATTTCAGAAGAACAGAATAGCACAATCTGAATTGTCCTTATCTTATTAGGCCCTGATCTGGCTATGCCATATGGCTGTGGGCTACACTAGTTCATGGGGCGGCAGGTAGCCTAGTGGTTAGAGCACGGCCAGTAACTGACAGGTTGCTGGATCGAATCCCTGAGCTGACAAGGTAAAAATCTGTCGTTCTGCCCCTGAACAGGCAGTTAACCCACTGTTCCTAGGCTGTCATTGTAAATAAGAATTTGTTCTTAACTGACTTGCCTAATTAAATAAAGGTCAGATAAAAAAAAATAGCAGATAAGATTTGCTTAGAATTCCATGGCAATATTTTATAGTATGAAGAATACAATTGAACATAGCTGAACAGAAATTATATTTTCTCCAAACTATTTGAGTGCGCACATGCAGCTATTCTGTGTTGAGAGGTTAACAAAGAAATAAGTACTCCTATATGCTTCATTTAGAGTCATTAATGTAACTTTAGTTGTGATACAAAAGTTGGTTTATATGTTAAGATTTATAATACAGGCTGTATGATATGACTCTAATGATGATTTGAAAAAAGTTGCATGAAAGGCATGAGCTCTGCTTTGTTTTCTGTGCACACTTCATCAGTCGCTCATTCACAATTTGACTAGCATTTGATATTGCCTCAAATTTCTCGGCGGCATCCCTTCTGTGGCTGCAATGCCCCCTAAAAAAAGAAATGCCTTTTGCAGACAGTGGCTGTTGTGCCCTTGGGCTGAATATAATAATTAGAATTCCCTTCTCCCAGAGTGCTGCGTGCCGAAGAACTCTCAGCCACGTGATCGGGTCTTTCTCACAGACTACAAGTGAAGAAAGACACATTGGGGATGCAACTACACGGATCCTTATCCAATTCTGAAAAAGTTATTTGGCCACAGCTGTGATACAATCCTTATCAAAACATATAGGCCTACGGGCTAGGCTACATGAGGTGTGTGACTACGATTTAAAAGAGTAGCAAAAAAAACATTAACTATTTGCCTTAAGCTGGGCATCATTCACAAGTGATAATATATAATTCACAAGTGATAGGATGATATTGTCACTCATCACACAATTCTTGATTTAATTTTGTGTTTACTAAATAATGTGTCAAATTTGTTTTGATTTAGAATGTATCATCATCATGCACGTCTTGAAACAGGCAGCGGGAAAACATTCATGTAATCTATGCTGTGGTTTATTTTCATACCAGCCAGGTAGGCTATATTTCTGTTGTACAGATAAGCAATGTGCTTAATATTAGGAAAGTTAATAAATAAGTATAGTAGGCCTAGCCTATAGAAAGCTGATGGGATCCTCCTCTTTTTAATAGAAGCCATCACTGTTTTCTCATGCAATTGCAAAGCCTATATAAATGTTGCACAACATGTTGTGCAACATGAGCTCAAGGGCTCTGCCACCACCCGTGCTTCATGGTTGGGATGGTGTTCTTCGGCTTGCAAGCCTCCCCCTTTTTCCTCCAAACATGAGCGGTATGACGGCTGCGTGGTCCCATGGTGTTTATACTTGCGTACTATTGTTTGTACAGATGAACAGGCGTCTGGAAATCGCTCCCAAGAATGAACCAGACTTGTGGAGGTCTACAATTTATTTTCTGAGGTCTTCGCTGATTTATTTTGGCAGAGTTTGAAGGTAGGCCTTGAAACACATATAGAGGTACACCTCCAACTGACTAAAATTATGTAAATTCAGATGCATGTAATTTTGTATGTAAATTTATGAAATAAATTCTCTGTAAACAATTCTTTGAAAAATTACTTAAGAGTAGATGTCCTAACCGACTTGCCAAAACTGTAGTTTGTTAACAAGAAATTTGTGGAGTGGCTTTGTAAACTTCTGACTTCAACTGTAGGCCCATTATCAGCAACCATCACTCCTGTGTTCCAATGGCACATTGTGTTAGCTAATCCATGTTTATAATTTTAAAAGGCAAATTGATCATTATTTAGCACAGCTGAAAACTGTTGTCCTGCTTAAAGGAGCAATAAAACTGGCCTTCTTTAGACTAGTTGAGTATCTGGAGCATCAGCACTTGTGGATTCGATTGCAGGCTCAAAATGGCCAGAAACTCGTCAATCTATTCTTGTCCTGATAAATGAAGGCTATTCCATGCGAGAAATTGCCAAGAAACTGAAGATTTCGTACAACGCCATGTACAACTCCCTTCACAGAACAACGCAAACTGTCTCTAACAAGAATCGAAAGAGGAGTAGGAGGCCCTGGTGCACAACTGAGCAAGAGGACAAGTACATTAGAGTGTCTAGTTTGAGAAACAGACACCTCAAGTCCTCAACTGGCAGCTTCATTAAATATTAACTGCAAAACAACAGTCTCAACGTCAACAGTGAAGTGGCGATTCTGGGATGCTGGCCTTCTAGGCAGAGTTCCTCTGTCCAGTCTCAACGTTAACAGTAAAGAGGTGACTCCAGGATGTTGGCCTTCTAGGCAGAGTTCCTCTGTCCAGTCTCAACGTTAACAGTAAAGAGGTGACTCCAGGATGCTGGCCTTCTAGGCAGAGTTCCTCTGTCCAGTCTCAACGTTAACAGTAAAGAGGTGACTCCAGGATGCTGGCCTTCTAGGCAGAGTTCCTCTGTCCAGTCTCAACGTTAACAGTAAAGAGGTGACTCCAGGATGCTGGCCTTCTAGGCAGAGTTCCTCTGTCCAGTGTCTGTTCTTTTGCCCATATAATTATTTTATTTTGATTGGCCAGTCTGGCTAGAAGGCCAGCATCCCGTTTCAAAAATAAGGACATTTTTAAGTGACCCCAAACTTTTGAACAGTAGTGTTCATACCCCAACCAGAAGCCATGGATTACAGGCAACATTAACACTAAAGGGTAGAGCTGCCGCTTTCAAGGTGTGGGACTCTAACCCGGAAGCTTATACGAAATCCTGCTATGCCCTCCGACGAACAATCTAACAAGGCAAAAAGCACCAATACAGGACTGAGATTGAATCGTACACCGGATCCAACGCTCGTCGGATGTGGCAGGGTCTGCAAACTATTACAGACCACAAAGGAAATCACAGACGCAAGCTGCCCAGTGACACGAGCCTACCAGACGAGCTAAATCACTCACTTCTATGCTCGCTTCGAGGCAAGCAACACCGAGGCATGCATGAGCGCATCAGCTGCTCCAGACGACTGGGTGATCACGCTCTCCGTAGCCAACGTGAGTAAGACCTTTAAACAGGTCAACATTCACAAGGCCGCTGAGCCAGACAGATTACCAAGACATGTGCTCCGGGCATGTGCTGACCAACTATCAAGTGTCTTCACTGACATTTTCAACATGTCCCTGACTGAGTCTTTGAAATGCTTTGAAAGGCTGGTCATGGCTCACATTAACACCATTATCCCAGAAACCCTAAACCCACTCCAATTTGCATACCGCTCAAACAGATCCACAGATGATGCAATCTCAATTGCACTCCACACAGCCCTTTCACACCTGGACAAAAGGAACACCTACATGAGAATGCATTGACTACAACTCAGAGTTCAACACCATAGTGCCCTCAAAGCTCATCACTAAGCTAAGGATCCTGGGACTAAACACCTTCCTCTGCAACTGGATCCTGGACTTCCTGACTAGCCGCCCCCAGGTGGTAAGGGTAGAGAACAAAACATCTGCCTGTTGATCCTCAACACTGAGGCCCCTCAGGGGTGCGTGCTTAGTCCCCTCCTGTACTCCCTGTTCACCCACGACTGCGTGGCCAAGCACGACTCCAACACCATCATTAAGTTTGCTGACGACATAACAGTGGTAGGACTGATCACCGACAATGATGAGACAGCCTATAGGGAGGAGGTTAGAGAACTGGCAGTGTGGTACCAGGACAACAACTCCTCCCGCAATGTGAGCAAGACAAAGGAGCTGATCGTGGACTACAGGATAAGGAGGGCCGAACACACCACCATTCACATCGACAGGGCTGTAGTGGAGTGTCGAGAGTTTCAAGTTCCTTGGTGTTCACATCACCAACAAGGCCCAAACACACCAAGACCTACGTGAAGAGGGCACGACAATGCTTTTTCCCCCTCAGGAGACTGAAAAGATTTGCCATGCGTCCCCAGATCCTCAAAAGGTTCTACAGCTGCACCATCGAGAGCATCCTGACCGGTTGCATCACTGCCTGGTACGGCAACTGCTATGCATCTGACCGTAAAGCGCCACAGAGGGTAGTGCATACGGACCAGTACGTCACTGGGGCCAAGCTTCCTGACATCCAGGACCTATTGACTAGTCGGTGTCAGAGGAAGGCCCAATTTTTTTTTAAAGACTCAAGTCATAGACTTTTCTCTCATGCAAAAAAAATCAAATGAATTACTTAAAAATCATACAATGTGATTTTCTGGATTTTTGTTTTAGATTCCGTCTCTCACAGTTGAAGTGTACCTATGATAAAAATTACAGACCTCTACATGCTTTGTAAGTAGGAAAACCTGCAAAATCAGCAGTGTATCAAATACTTGTTCTCCCCACTGTAACTATTAAAAAGGCCCAGTGCACTACTTTTGTGAAAAAATATGTAGTTAAAAAAAAAACATTTAGGTTAGGGATATTTTCCTAAACATTAACAAACCCAATTTAATTTTAAAATGTACACCCTTTTCTTTGGTGGTTAATGTGGTTTGTTCCAATTGAACTCAAGTCTGAATCCCAAATGGCACTCTATACCCTTCATAAGTAGTGCACTATATATGGAATATGGTGCCAATTGGAATGCAAGATTCTCTATTACACATCAGGTAAACATGTTCTTCTATTAGCTACATGCTGGATGAATGAGGTAAACATGTTCTTCAGTACGCTACATGCTGGATGAATGAGGTAAACATGTTCTTCAGTACGCTACATGCTGGATGAATGAGGTAAACATGTTCTTCAGTACGCTACATGCTGGATGAATGAGGTAAACATGTTCTTCAGTTCGCTACATGCTGGATAAATGAGGTAAACATGTTCTTCAGTACGCTACATGCTGGATGAATGAGGTAAACATGTTCTTCAGTTCGCTACATGCTGGATGAATGAGGTAAACATGTTCTTCAGTTAGCTACATGCTGGATGAATGAGGCAGTTCGCTACATGCTGGATGAATGAGGTAAACATGTTCTTCAGTACGCTACATGCTGGATGAATGAGGTAAACATGTTCTTCAGTACGCTACATGCTGGATAAATGAGGTAAACATGTTCTTCAGTACGCTACATGCTGGATGAATGAGGCAGTTCGCTACATGCTGGATAAATGAGGTAAACATGTTCTTCAGTACGCTACATGCTGGATGAATGAGGTAAACATGTTCTTCAGTTCGCTACATGCTGGATGAATGAGGTAAACATGTTCTTCAGTACGCTACATGCTGGATGAATGAGGTAAACATGTTCTTCAGTACGCTACATGCTGGATGAATGAGGTAAACATGTTCTTCAGTACGCTACATGCTGGATGAATGAGGTAAACATGTTCTTCAGTTCGCTACATGCTGGATAAATGAGGTAAACATGTTCTTCAGTACGCTACATGCTGGATGAATGAGGTAAACATGTTCTTCAGTTCGCTACATGCTGGATGAATGAGGTAAACATGTTCTTCAGTTAGCTACATGCTGGATGAATGAGGCAGTTCGCTACATGCTGGATGAATGAGGTAAACATGTTCTTCAGTACGCTACATGCTGGATGAATGAGGTAAACATGTTCTTCAGTACGCTACATGCTGGATAAATGAGGTAAACATGTTCTTCAGTACGCTACATGCTGGATGAATGAGGCAGTTCGCTACATGCTGGATAAATGAGGTAAACATGTTCTTCAGTACGCTACATGCTGGATGAATGAGGTAAACATGTTCTTCAGTTCGCTACATGCTGGATGAATGAGGTAAACATGTTCTTCAGTACGCTACATGCTGGATGAATGAGGTAAACATGTTCTTCAGTTCGCTACATGCTGGATGAATGAGGTAAACAAGTTCTTCAGTACGCTACATGCTGGATGAATGAGGCAGTTCGCTACATGCTGGATGAATGAGGTAAACATGTTCTTCAGTACGCTACATGCTGGATGAATGAGGTAAACATGTTCTTCAGTTCGCTACATGCTGGATGAACGAGGTAAACATGTTCTTCAGTACGCTACATGCTGGATGAATGAGGCAGTTCGCTACATGCTGGATGAATGAGGTAAACATGTTCTTCTGTTAGCTACATGCTGGATGAATGAGGTAAACATGTTTTTCTGTTCGCTACATGCTGGATAAATGAGGTAAACATGTTCTTCAGTACGCTACATGCTGGATAAATGAGGTAAACATGTTTTTCAGTACGCTACATGCTGGATGAATGAGGTAAACATGTTCTTCTGTTAGCTACATGCTGGATGAATGAGGCAGTTCGCTACATGCTGGATAAATGAGGTAAACATGTTCTTCAGTTCGCTACATGCTGGATGAATGAGGTAAAGGTGTTCTTCTGTTAGCTACATGCTGGATAAATGAGGTAAACATGTTCTTCAGTTAACTACATGCTGGATGAATGAGGTAAAGGTGTTCTTCAGTTCGCTACATGCTGGATAAACGAGGTAAAGGTGTTCTTCAGTTAACTACATGCTGGATGTTGTTCATAGCAAAGCACTGCAGTTTATAAATAAGACAGGATTTGAACATCGTTTGATTTGAAATGACATCATACTTTTTTAGAACATTTATGGCAACAATCAACATAATTCATTTGGTCAATTTGATTCAGATTACTGCACCTTTCAGACAGTGGTTTATTTTACTTTAGAAAATACAAACCACACAATAGGTAAACCATGTGTTAATACAGGTATCTCTAATCAATTTTGGTTATGAAAGACACACCCAACACTTTGAAAAGGAGGGCCTGAATGTTACCCCTTGTAGACTGAAACGTTAACACGCTCTCTCCCCCACTTCAATTGACAATTTAAGGAAACTGTAAAGGACTCCTTGTCATTAAAGCAGCCATCATTACACAGAACAAAACTCAATTATACAAAAAAGTTAATTCAACATATTGGTCTATCAGTTACAGCAGCTTAACCTAGGGGGGAGGGGGGGTCTTCCTGCAACCCCCACATTGTTCCCTCAACCAGATGAGTTCAGTAGTTAACACTAAACAAGCCAACCGTAGTGCAAACTCACTGGTCTTGGATCTAAAACTATTGGACATTCCATTACCAGTGCTCAGGTTCTTGAGGAACACAAATATCTACACATCACCAAGATTTGTTCATTTCAGTAGAGCGGGTATGAATCTTCAATTCACAATTTGTATTCAAATTCTTATTTACAATGACAGCCTACCACCGGCCAAACCCGGACGACGCTGGGCCAATTGTGCGACGGCCTATGGGTCTCCCAATCACGGCCGGTTGTGATACAGCCTGGAATCAAACCAGGGTCTGTAGTGACGCCTCTAGCATTGAGATGCAGTGCCTTAGACCGCTGCGCCACTCAGAAGCCCCAAAAGCATCAATCGATCGATCGTTTTAGGACTACAAAAAGCAACATACACTGTCACTACATTATTACGGTGTTACCAAATCTATTTTAACTACACAATATAAAACGTTTCTGTATTCATTTTAAACTTATGATTTCCATGTTTTAGATATAAGAAAAAAAAAATGAAACTACAACCATTGTTACCAAGCAACATACTATTACCAACAGCCTTCTTGAACAACAAATTAGATACATTATATTGATAATATAATACCTTACTTAGCCATGTAAAGTATAAAACCATGATCTAAAAAATATATATTAACTCCTCAATACTGACCACCATGAAGAGGAATAACATCTGGTGTTGTGATTGTAAAACTAGAGGGATATGTCAAGCACCTGCTTGCTTGGGAAGCTTTCTGCATAAACAACAGAAAATACTTTGGTGAGACATTTTGATTCGTCAATTCTACAGAATGCAAAAGAAAGCAATAAAGCAAATTGAATTGAAAGCACAGTACATTTCCTATTCTAGTGAGACTAGCTGCATTTAGACCCTGGAGAATCAGACTGGTAGTTGATTATCACTTAACTGAGCTACAGCAGTGGTCTGATTGGACAGTGAGTGTTCTTTACGTCACTGATGATGTAATCTCAATTACCTCGTCCAATGTAGACCTACTGTCTGACTGGCTATAGTCTAATGTCACACGGATGCCCTTTAATTAGACAGTCAGTATTACAAATTCATATCATTCAAGTAATTTGTTCAAAACTATTGTCTTCATCTGGAATTCATTTCTAAAAGACGATTTGAGGACCATCCAACACCGTGGTTAGGGCCTCCACTACCCCTCAAACCTGCCTGGGACGCTACGTAAACGCAGTGCAAATAAACATGGAAATAAAGCAACAAATTATCCTTATACAAACAAAACAATGTTATATCCCACTGGACATGATAGGAGACGTCTGTCTGGGTTGGATCCTCTTCCTCCCCTACCGGCCTGTACATAGCCTACTGCGATGGTGCTACGCACTAAATGGTCCCCCATCCTTCAGACCCCACAGTCATTGGTTCTGTCGTGTAGTTTCCGGTTGAGGGTGAGGAGGGTGATGAGGACAGCCACCGCCAGGTGGAACAGCAGCTGCCAGACATTCCTCAGACCAAACAGGAAGCAGTTACAGACCACAACCACACTCAGCAGTGCCAGGGACTTGACCCTCTTCAGAGAAGAGTGGAACAGATACAGGTGACACTGACCGACACAGCACAGGAACGCCAGCAGAAACGCCACCACGTTCCAGATTCCTTCATAATCATCCTGTAGCAAACAGGACGTAAGAACCATAGAACACAGTGTTCACATTGACAGAAAGTGGGTCTTTATGAGTGGACTACAACATTGGCAGAATATAAGACATGATCAGCCAAGTTGAATTAGACATGGCTAAATAGAATAGTGTACCTGGAAGGTGTCTTCTATATGTTTAATAGAATAGTGTACCTGGAAGGTGTCTTCTATGTGTTTAATAGAATAGTGTACCTGGAAGGTGTCTTCTATATGTTTAATAGTGTACCTGGAAGGTGTCTCCTATATGTTTAATAGTGTACCTGGAAGGTGTCTTCTATATGTTTAATAGAATAGTGTACCTGGAAGGTGTCTCCTATATGTTTAATAGAATAGTGTACCTGGAAGGTGTCTCCTATATGTTTAATAGTGTACCTGGAAGGTGTCTTCTATATGTTTAATAGAATAGTGTACCTGGAAGGTGTCTCCTATATGTTTAATAGAATAGTGTACCTGGAAGGTGTCTTCTATGTGTTTAATATAATAGTGTACCTGGAAGGTGTCTCCTATATGTTTAATAGTGTACCTGGAAGGTGTCTCCTATATGTTTAATAGAATAGTGTACCTGGAAGGTGTCTCCTATATGTTTAATAGTGTACCTGGAAGGTGTCTTCTATATGTTTAATATAATAGTGTACCTGGAAGGTGTCTTCTATATGTTTAATAGAATAGTGTACCTGGAAGGTGTCTCCTATATGTTTAATAGTGTATCTGGAAGGTGTCTTCTATATGTTTAATAGTGTACCTGGAAGGTGTCTTCTATATGTTTAATAGAATAGTGTACCTGGAAGGTGTCTCCTATATGTTTAATAGTGTACCTGGAAGGTGTCTCCTATATGTTTAATAGAATAGTGTACCTGGAAGGTGTCTTCTATGTGTTTAATATAATAGTGTACCTGGAAGGTGTCTCCTATATGTTTAATAGTGTACCTGGAAGGTGTCTCCTATATGTTTAATAGTGTACCTGGAAGGTGTCTCCTATATGTTTAATAGAATAGTGTACCTGGAAGGTGTCTCCTATATGTTTAATAGTGTACCTGGAAGGTGTCTCCTATATGTTTAATAGTGTACCTGGAAGGTGTCTTCTATATGTTTAATAGTGTACCTGGAAGGTGTCTCCTATATGTTTAATAGTGTACCTGGAAGGTGTCTTCTATATGTTTAATAGAATAGTGTACCTGGAAGGTGTCTTCTATATGTTTAATAGAATAGTGTACCTGGAAGGTGTCTCCTATATGTTTAATAGTGTACCTGGAAGGTGTCTCCTATATGTTTAATAGTGTACCTGGAAGGTGTCTTCTATGTGTTTAATATAATAGTGTACCTGGAAGGTGTCTCCTATATGTTTAATAGTGTACCTGGAAGGTGTCTTCTATGTGTTTAATATAATAGTGTACCTGGAAGGTGTCTCCTATATGTTTAATAGTGTACCTGGAAGGTGTCTCCTATATGTTTAATAGTGTACCTGGAAGGTGTCTTCTATATGTTTAATAGAATAGTGTACCTGGAAGGTGTCTTCTATGTGTTTAATATAATAGTGTACCTGGAAGGTGTCTTCTTTCTGTTTAAAAGAATAGTGTACCTGGAAGGTGTCTTCTATATGTTTAATATAATAGTTTACCTGGAAGGTGTCTTCTATATGTTTAATATAATAGTTTACCTGGAAGGTGTCTCCTATATGTTTAATAGTGTACCTGGAAGGTGTCTCCTATATGTTTAATATAATAGTGTACCTGGAAGGTGTCTTCTATATGTTTAATATAATAGTGTACCTGGAAGGTGTCTTCTATATGTTTAATAGAATAGTGTACCTGGAAGGTGTCTTCTATATGTTTAATAGAATAGTGTACCTGGAAGGTGTCTCCTATATGTTTAATAGTGTACCTGAGGGTGTCTTCTATATGTTTAATAGAATAGTGTACCTGGAAGGTGTCTTCTATATGTTTAATAGTGTACCTGAGGGTGTCTTCTATATGTTTAATAGAATAGTGTACCTGGAAGGTGTCTCCTATATGTTTAATAGTGTACCTGAGGGTGTCTTCTATATGTTTAATAGAATAGTGTACCTGGAAGGTGTCTTCTATATGTTTAATAGAATAGTGTACCTGGAAGGTGTCTTCTATGTGTTTAATATAATAGTGTACCTGGAAGGTGTCTCCTATATGTTTAATAGTGTACCTGGAAGGTGTCTCCTATATGTTTAATAGTGTACCTGGAAGGTGTCTTCTATATGTTTAATAGAATAGTGTACCTGGAAGGTGTCTCCTATATGTTTAATAGAATAGTGTACCTGGAAGGTGTCTCCTATATGTTTAATAGTGTACCTGGAAGGTGTCTCCTATATGTTTAATAGTGTACCTGGAAGGTGTCTTCTATATGTTTAATAGAATAGTGTACCTGGAAGGTGTCTCCTATATGTTTAATAGAATAGTGTACCTGGAAGGTGTCTCCTATATGTTTAATAGAATAGTGTACCTGGAAGGTGTCTCCTATATGTTTAATAGAATAGTGTACCTGGAAGGTGTCTCCTATATGTTTAATAGAATAGTGTACCTGGAAGGTGTATCCTATATGTTTAATAGAATAGTGTACCTGGAAGGTGTCTCCTATATGTTTAATAGAATAGTGTACCTGGAAGGTGTCTCCTATATGTTTAATAGAATAGTGTACCTGGAAGGTGTATCCTATATGTTTAATAGAATAGTGTACCTGGAAGGTGTATCCTATATGTTTAATAGTGTACCTGGAAGGTGTCTCCTATATGTTTAATAGTGTACCTGGAAGGTGTCTCCTATATGTTTAATAGTGTACCTGGAAGGTGTCTTCTATATGTTTAATAGAATAGTGTACCTGGAAAGTGTCTCCTATGTGTTTAATAGAATAGTGTACCTGGAAGGTGTCTTCTATATGTTTAATATAATAGTTTACCTGGAAGGTGTCTTCTATATGTTTAATATAATAGTTTACCTGGAAGGTGTCTCCTATATGTTTAATAGTGTACCTGGAAGGTGTCTCCTATATGTTTAATATAATAGTGTACCTGGAAGGTGTCTTCTATATGTTTAATATAATAGTGTACCTGGAAGGTGTCTTCTATATGTTTAATAGTGTACCTGGAAGGTGTATCCTATATGTTTAATAGTGTACCTGGAAGGTGTCTCCTATGTGTTTAATAGAATAGTGTACCTGGAAGGTGTCTCCTATGTGTTTAATAGAATAGTGTACCTGGAAGGTGTCTTCTATATGTTTAATATAATAGTTTACCTGGAAGGTGTCTTCTATGTGTTTAATAGAATAGTGTACCTGGAAGGTGTCTTCTATATGTTTAATATAATAGTGTACCTGGAAGGTGTCTTCTATATGTTTAATATAATAGTTTACCTGGAAGGTGTCTTCTATATGTTTAATATAATAGTTTACCTGGAAGGTGTCTCCTATATGTTTAATAGTGTACCTGGAAGGTGTCTCCTATATGTTTAATATAATAGTGTACCTGGAAGGTGTCTTCTATATGTTTAATATAATAGTGTACCTGGAAGGTGTCTTCTATATGTTTAATAGAATAGTGTACCTGGAAGGTGTCTTCTATATGTTTAATAGAATAGTGTACCTGGAAGGTGTCTTCTATGTGTTTAATATAATAGTGTACCTGGAAGGTGTCTCCTATATGTTTAATAGTGTACCTGGAAGGTGTCTCCTATATGTTTAATAGTGTACCTGGAAGGTGTCTTCTATATGTTTAATAGAATAGTGTACCTGGAAGGTGTCTCCTATATGTTTAATAGAATAGTGTACCTGGAAGGTGTCTCCTATATGTTTAATAGTGTACCTGGAAGGTGTCTCCTATATGTTTAATAGTGTACCTGGAAGGTGTCTTCTATATGTTTAATAGAATAGTGTACCTGGAAGGTGTCTCCTATATGTTTAATAGAATAGTGTACCTGGAAGGTGTCTCCTATATGTTTAATAGAATAGTGTACCTGGAAGGTGTCTCCTATATGTTTAATAGAATAGTGTACCTGGAAGGTGTCTCCTATATGTTTAATAGAATAGTGTACCTGGAAGGTGTATCCTATATGTTTAATAGAATAGTGTACCTGGAAGGTGTCTCCTATATGTTTAATAGAATAGTGTACCTGGAAGGTGTCTCCTATATGTTTAATAGAATAGTGTACCTGGAAGGTGTATCCTATATGTTTAATAGAATAGTGTACCTGGAAGGTGTATCCTATATGTTTAATAGTGTACCTGGAAGGTGTCTCCTATATGTTTAATAGTGTACCTGGAAGGTGTCTTCTATATGTTTAATAGAATAGTGTACCTGGAAAGTGTCTCCTATATGTTTAATAGTGTACCTGGAAGGTGTCTCCTATATGTTTAATAGTGTACCTGAGGGTGTCTTCTATATGTTTAATAGAATAGTGTACCTGGAAGGTGTCTTCTATGTGTTTAATAGAATAGTGTACCTGGAAGGTGTCTTCTATGTGTTTAATAGAATAGTGTACCTGGAAAGTGTCTCCTATATGTTTAATAGTGTACCTGGAAGGTGTCTCCTATATGTTTAATAGTGTACCTGGAAGGTGTCTTCTATATGTTTAATAGAATAGTGTACCTGGAAAGTGTCTCCTATATGTTTAATAGTGTACCTGGAAGGTGTCTTCTATATGTTTAATAGAATAGTGTACCTGGAAAGTGTCTCCTATATGTTTAATAGTGTACCTGGAAGGTGTCTCCTATATGTTTAATAGTGTACCTGGAAGGTGTCTTCTATATGTTTAATAGAATAGTGTACCTGGAAGGTGTCTCCTATGTGTTTAATAGAATAGTGTACCTGGAAGGTGTCTCCTATATGTTTAATAGTGTATCTGGAAGGTGTCTTCTATATGTTTAATAGTGTACCTGGAAGGTGTCTTCTATATGTTTAATAGTGTACCTGGAAGGTGTCTCCTATGTGTTTAATATAATAGTGTACCTGGAAGGTGTCTCCTATGTGTTTAATAGAATAGTGTACCTGGAAGGTGTCTCCTATATGTTTAATAGTGTATCTGGAAGGTGTCTTCTATATGTTTAATAGTGTACCTGGAAGGTGTCTTCTATATGTTTAATAGAATAGTGAACCTGGAAAGTGTCTCCTATATGTTTAATAGTGTACCTGGAAGGTGTCTTCTATATGTTTAATAGAATAGTGTACCTGGAAAGTGTCTCCTATATGTTTAATAGTGTACCTGGAAGGTGTCTCCTATATGTTTAATAGTGTACCTGGAAGGTGTCTTCTATATGTTTAATAGAATAGTGTACCTGGAAGGTGTCTTCTATGTGTTTAATAGAATAGTGTACCTGGAAGGTGTCTCCTATGTGTTTAATAGAATAGTGTACCTGGAAGGTGTCTTCTATGTGTTTAATAGAATAGTGTACCTGGAAGGTGTCTCCTATATGTTTAATAGTGTATCTGGAAGGTGTCTTCTATATGTTTAATAGTGTACCTGGAAGGTGTCTTCTATATGTTTAATAGAATAGTGTACCTGGAAGGTGTCTTCTATATGTTTAATAGTGTACCTGGAAGGTGTCTCCTATATGTTTAATAGAATAGTGTACCTGGAAGGTGTCTCCTATATGTTTAATAGTGTATCTGGAAGGTGTCTTCTATATGTTTAATAGTGTACCTGGAAGGTGTCTTCTATATGTTTAATAGAATAGTGTACCTGGAAGGTGTCTTCTATATGTTTAATAGTGTACCTGGAAGGTGTCTCCTATATGTTTAATAGAATAGTGTACCTGGAAGGTGTCTTCTATATGTTTAATAGTGTACCTGGAAGGTGTCTTCTATATGTTTAATAGTGTACCTGGAAAGTGTCTCCTATATGTTTAATAGTGTACCTGGAAGGTGTCTTCTATATGTTTAATAGTGTACCTGGAAGGTGTCTTCTATGTGTTTAATAGTGTACCTGGAAGGTGTCTTCTATATGTTTAATAGTGTACCTGGAAGGTGTCTCCTATATGTTTAATAGTGTACCTGGAAGGTGTCTTCTATATGTTTAATAGTGTACCTGGAAGGTGTCTTCTATATGTTTAATAGTGTACCTGGAAGGTGTCTTCTATATGTTTAATAGAATAGTGTACCTGGAAGGTGTCTTCTATATGTTTAATAGAATAGTGTACCTGGAAGGTGTCTTCTATATGTTTAATAGAATAGTGTACCTGGAAGGTGTCTCCTATATGTTTAATAGTGTACCTGGAAGGTGTCTTCTATATGTTTAATAGTGTACCTGGAAGGTGTCTTCTATATGTTTAATAGAATAGTGTACCTGGAAGGTGTCTATGTGTTTAATAGAATAGTGTACCTGGAAGGTGTCTTCTATATGTTTAATAGTGTACCTGGAAGGTGTCTCCTATATGTTTAATAGAATAGTGTACCTGGAAGGTGTCTATGTGTTTAATAGAATAGTGTACCTGGAAGGTGTCTTCTATATGTTTAATAGTGTACCTGGAAGGTGTCTTCTATATGTTTAATAGTGTACCTGGAAGGTGTCTTCTATATGTTTAATAGTGTACCTGGAAGGTGTCTTCTATATGTTTAATAGAATAGTGTACCTGGAAGGTGTCTTCTATATGTTTAATAGAATAGTGTACCTGGAAGGTGTCTTCTATATGTTTAATAGAATAGTGTACCTGGAAGGTGTCTTCTAAATGTTTAATAGAATAGTGTACCTGGAAGGTGTCTTCTAAATGTTTAATAGTGTACCTGGAAGGTGTCTTCTATATGTTTAATAGAATAGTGTACCTGGAAGGTGTCTTCTATATGTTTAATAGTGTACCTGGAAGGTGTCTTCTATATGTTTAATAGTGTACCTGGAAGGTGTCTTCTATATGTTTAATAGAATAGTGTACCTGGAAGGTGTCTTCTATATGTTTAATAGTGTACCTGGAAGGTGTCTTCTATATGTTTAATAGTGTACCTGGAAGGTGTCTTCTATATGTTTAATAGAATAGTGTACCTGGAAGGTGTCTCCTATATGTTTAATATAATAGTGTACCTGGAAGGTGTCTCCTATATGTTTAATAGAATAGTGTACCTGGAAGGTGTCTTCTATATGTTTAATAGTGTACCTGGAAGGTGTCTCCTATATGTTTAATAGAATAGTGTACCTGGAAGGTGTATCCTATATGTTTAATAGTGTACCTGGAAGGTGTCTCCTATATGTTTAATAGTGTACCTGGAAAGTGTCTTCTATGTGTTTAATAGAATAGTGTACCTGGAAGGTGTATCCTATATGTTTAATAGTGTACCTGGAAGGTGTACTCTATGAGGTGAACTCCCCTGATGAGGTTCAGAGAAGAACACATGATGTTGAGGACCAGTGAGAGGATTCCTGGGGCGGTCACTGGCTCCAACCTCTGGTTCTGACCTGGAGGACCGATGCAACACAACACAGGATCAAGCAACGTTTAACTGAAGTAATACAGTGCAACATTGATCTCTGGTTAGAGGCAAAGGTCCTCCTCCTCGGATTCTTACCGGATTCAGAAAGTTGTTCCGCGTGGCCATTGGCTGACCCGTTGGTAAACTCCACCTCCTCCAGAGTGAGGATCTGCAAAGGGCGGGTTTTCAGATCCTCCTGTACCTCGGTCAGAGTGACCTCCAGCGCTGGACCACCCCCCTGGTTATACTGCTGCTGCAGCCAAGCTATGCTGTTGTCTAATAGAATAGAATATTAACCCTTCTGGTTATACTGCTGCTGCAGCCAGGCTATGCTGTTGTCTAATAGAATAGAATATTAACCCTTCTGGTTATACTGCTGCTGCAGCCAGGCTATGCTGTTGTCTAATAGAATAGAATATTAACCCTTCTGGTTATACTGCTGCTACAGCCAGACTATGCTGTTGTCTAATAGAATAGAATATTAACCCTTCTGGTTATACTGCTGCTGCAGCCAGGCTATGCTGTTGTCTAATATAATAGAATATTAACCCTTCTGGTTATACTGCTGCTACAGCCAGACTATGCTGTTGTCTAATAGAATAGAATATTAACCCTTCTGGTTATACTGCTGCTGCAGCCAGGCTATGCTGTTGTCTAATAGAATAGAATATTAACCCTTCTGGTTATACTGCTGCTGCAGCCAGGCTATGCTGTTGTCTAATAGAATAGAATATTAACCCTTCTGGTTATACTGCTGCTACAGCCAGGCTATGCTGTTGTCTAATAGAATAGAATATCTTCTAGTTATACTGCTGCTACAGCCAGGCTATGCTGTTGTCTAATAGAATATAATATCTTCTAGTTATACTGCTGCTACAGCCAGGCTATGCTGTTGTCTAATAGAATATAATATCTTCTAGTTATACTGCTCCTACAGCCAGGCTATGCCGTTTTCTAATATAATATCTTCTAATTATACTGCTCCTACAACCAGACTATGCTGTTGTCTAATATAATATCTTCTAATTATGATATTGTATGCCGTTTTTAAGTATCTGGACTCCTGCCTGCCTCATGGGATAAATCAAATATTTTGATGAACTTCAGATGACCTCTGTTCAATTCATATTAATGTTAGTTAGAGCACCAAGGCTCTAACCACTAGGCTACCTACTGGACTGTAGCACCAAGGCTCCTGTCCAGGGGTAGGCAACCCTTGTTTTGATTTATCTAACCTGGAAGACCAGACGTGTTGAACTTAGGCATTCCCTGAATTGATCAAACAGCTCAGTTGGTCAGGTGTGATGCCTAGTTGGAACAAAATCCTGCAGTACCTGCATCACTCCAGGAACAGGGTTGTCTACGCCTGCTCTAGGGTCCTGTGGTACTCCAGGAACAGGGTTGTCTACCCCTGCTCTAGGGTCCTGTGGTACTCCAGGAACAGGGTTGTCTACCCCTGCTCTAGGGTCCTGTGGTACTACAGGAACAGGGTTGTCTACCCCTGCTCTAGGGTCCTGTGGTACTCCAGGAACAGGGTTGTCTACCCCTGCTCTAGGGTCCTGTGGTACTCCAGGAACAGGGTTGTCTACCCCTGCTCTAGGGTCCTGTGGTACTCCAGGAACAGGGTTGTCTACCCCTGCTCTAGGGTCCTGTGGTACTACAGGAACAGGGTTGTCTACCCCTGCTCTAGGGTCCTGTGGTACTCCAGGAACAGGGTTGTCTACCCCTGCTCTAGGGTCCTGTGGTACTACAGGAACAGGGTTGTCTACCCCTGCTCTAGGGTCCTGTGGTACTCCAGGAACAGGGTTGTCTACCCCTGCTCTAGGGTCCTGTGGTACTCCAGGAACAGGGTTGTCTACCCCTGCTCTAGGGTCCTGTGGTACTCCAGGAACAGGGTTGTCTACCCCTGCTCTAGGGTCCTGTGGTACTACAGGAACAGGGTTGTCTACCCCTGCTCTAGGGTCCTGTGGTACTCCAGGAACAGGGTTGTCTACCCCTGCTCTAGGGCCCTGTGGTACTCCAGGAACAGGGTTGTCTACCCCTGCTCTAGGGTCCTGTGGTACTCCAGGAACAGGGTTGTCTACACCTCCACACTTCTCAACCCTCCACCACCCCTCTCCCTCTTCTACATACCGAACTCCAGAAAGGGGTACGGCCTGGCTGCCAGGGCAACCTTGGCGTTGTCCATATGAGCTGTGAACTCCCAGCGCAGGTCCTCTAGAAAACAGAAGGCCATGGCTGCAGGGAGCCTGGCGTCACATACGCTCATGTAGGATACGCCCTCACTGGAGAGGAAACTAGAGGGAGGAGGAAAGGAGGGGAGTTGGGGGGGTAGTGAACAAACAGCTGGGCACAGCTTGCCCACAGTATGCAGCAAGACAGTTTCTGAATCCTTTCAAAATGTGGAGACTGGTTTCTGATCTGTTCAACCAATTCTGTTTAACATCTAATCTTCCCTGAGCAACTTTCTCTTTCCAATTACTCTCTGTTGAGGTACAGTGCCTTCAGAAAGTATTCACACCCCTAGACTTAAACACATTTTGTGTTACAGCCTGAATTTAAAATGGATTACATTGAGATTGTGTGTAGGCCAGTGACCACACACACACACAATAATGTCAACGTGGAATTATGTTTTTAGAAATTAAAAATTAAAAGCCGAAATCCCACACGTCACTGAGGACCACTCTTGACATTTTCAAGCATGTGGCTGCATCGTGTTATGTTATTCGCCTTTCAGCAGGACAATAACCCAAAATACAAAGCCAAATCTACACTGGAGTAGTTGAAAGTTCCTGAGTGGTCTAGTTAAAGTTTGGACTGAAATCGGCTTTCACATCTATGGCAGGACTGAAAAATGGCTGTCTGGCAATGATCATCTACCAACTTGCCAGAGCTTAAATCATTTTAACAATAATGTGCAAATATTGTACAAATCTAGGTGTGGCTTACCCAGAAATGCAGCTTTAAATCACTGCCAAAGGTGATTCTAACATGTATTGACTCATACAGAAATCCAATTTACATAAGTATTCACACCCCTGCGTCAATACTTTGTAGAAGCACCTTTCGTAGCAACTACAGCCGTGAGTCTTTTTGGGTAAGTCGATGACATTTCCACACATGGATTGGGCAACATTTACCTATTAACCTTTTCAAGATTCTTCAAGCTCCGTCAAACTGTTTGTTGATCATGTCTTGACATCTAATTTCAGGTCTTGATGGTACTCAGTGATGTGTTGTATTGGATTTGCCAGATGTTTTTTTACAGTATAACTTTAGAGCCTTGTTGCAAACAGGATGCATGTTTTGGAATATTTGTATTCTGTACAGGCTTCCTTCTTTTCACTCTGTCAATTAGGTTACTATTGTGGAGTAACTACAATGTTGATCCATCCTCCATTTTATCCCATCACAGCTATTAAACTCGGTTTTAAAGTCACCATTGGCCTCATTGTGAAGTTAGGAAGGACGCCTATCTCTGTAGTGACTGGGTGTATCGATTCACAATCCAAAGTGTAAATAATAACTTCACCATGCTCAAAGGGATATCCAATGTCTGTTTTTTTGTTGTTGTTTTTTTACCAATCTCCCAATAGGTGCCCTTATTTGCAGGGCATTGGAAAATCTCCCTGGTCTTTGTGGTTGAATCTGTTTGTAATTCAATGCTCGACTGAGGGACATTACAGATAATTGTTTGTCTGGAGTACAAAGGTGAGATAGTCATTCAAAAGTCATGTTAAACACTATTATTACACACAAAATGAGTCCATGCAACTTATTAAGCATATTTTTACTCCTGAACTTATTGAGGCTTGTCATAACATTGGGGTTGAATAATTTTTCATTCAAGACATTTCAGATTTTAATTAATTGCCCCCCAAAAATGTAAAAACATAGTTCCACTGACATTATGGGGTATTGTGTGAAGGCCAGTGACCAAAAAATCTCAATATAAATAATTTTAAATTCAGGTTGTAACAAAATGTTGTAAAGGTTAAAGGGGTGTGTATACTTTCTGAAGTGTGTGTGTGTCCTTAATATGTATATATATATACACATCTATCTATCTATACACATATCTATCTATCTATACACATATCTATAGACATATCTATAGACATATCTATAGACATATAGATATATACACACACATCTATACTTACACACACGCATCTATACTTACACACCAGGTATAGTATATACGATAAAGAAAGATATATCTTACTATATATTGAGGTCATGGCCCTTGACCACCCCTCTGTCAGGGAACAGGCTGAGGGCCTTGGAGATGGTCCGTAGCTGCTGCTTCCTCTCCTGCAGCTCTGGGTTGTGTTGGAAGTCAGTGGAGGCTGAGAGAGGCAGACCATCCCTGACCCGCACCACCAGGGCAAACAGGATCAGAGACATGGTCCACACAGGCCACTGGGTTCACATAGCCTGCAACGATATCACAGGAAAACATTTAGCACAGCGCAATACAAAATACAGAGGACAGGGCAGGGCAGGAGACTCAGAGACTCCATTACAACTGAGACACATCTGGTATGAAGTCAGTACCGCAGTCAGGGGTGTATTCATTAGGAACCAAACATGGAGGGACTTGTCAGTCACTAGGTGGTACATCAGCTCAGTAGTAGTAGGCTAAGAGTTAGCTGCTAACGGTTAGCTGCTAGCCAGTTGTCAGTCACTAGGTGGTACATCAGCTCAGTAGTAGTAGGCTAAGAGTTAGCTGCTAACAGTTAGCTAGCCAGTTGTCAGTCACTAGGTGGTACATCAGCTCAGTAGCAGGCTAACAATTAGCTAGCCAGTTGTCAGTCACTAGGTGGTGCATCAGCTCAGTAGTAGTAGTAGTAGTAGGCTAACAGTTAGCTGCTAACAAAGCAGTGCGACAAACAACACAGAGTTACACATGGAATAAACAAGCGTACAGTCAATAACACAATAGAGAAAAAAAGAAATTCTATATACAGTGTGTGCAAATGGCGTGAGGTGGTAAGGCAATAAATGGGCAATAGTAGCGAAGTAATTACAATTTAGCAGGTTAACACTGGAGTGATAGATGAGCAGATGATGATAACAAACATGGAGATAATTATCTATAACATTTTTCTTAGCACATGCCCCCAAGTTTAGTCTCCATAGTAGAGGAACACTTGTCACCTCTCAAACAGGGCCAATCACTAGGGCCAGCTCACAAGTATTGGCTTTTTATACACGGTTCCTAATCAACACTAAAAGCAAAATCATTTTGAAAACATAAAAACAACGATCACGTCAACACAGACCTCAAACTGGCTACACAATGCTTAAGTAGGCTACCGCAAAAGGAATCTAACCGCTGTTCGGTAGGCTACAGGGAATCTGAACACTGTTCGGTAGGCTACAGGGAATCTGAACACTGTTCACTAGTGTTTCAGCCTATGTAAAAGGTACCCATTGTATTTCTTTGCAGTGCAAACATAATTTCAGATTTTCTAAATGTATAAAATCTAAAATCTAGTGCAAAGCCATTTTAGAAGCATTGCTTCTATAGCTAATACCGGACACTCATTCATTGTGCATCGCTCAGTCTTCTAAACTCCCGACTCCATTTAATGCGAAGATGTTTATATTTATTTTTGATTATACTTTTGTAATGCTTTTTGTGACGTGGATCATAATTACAGTTACAGTCTGAGGCTGCGTGATCCTCGTAATGTTACGGGAAAAATACACCTAATGGGAAGCAGATTTAAATGCATATCTCACTCGCACAAATGAGACCAGTTATTTTTCGTATTTGCATTTCATTTCATTTACTAGCAGATGGCGAGTGAACTGCTGGCACTTTAGAGCCCACTGAATGTCTATCTAATGTTAGCTAGAAACAAATGTGTTTACCTTTCCACAACACACGGAGTCAAAAAGGGATTTGTCCATGTGTTTACCTAACAGCCGGCAAATTCAGCATCACAACAAACAGAACGAGGGGCAGAAAACATATGTCTGAAGTTCGAGAATCGGGATGTTAGATTTACTCAGTGGATTTATTTTTTATTAAAATGTTTTTTTTTAAATGTAAAAAATAATATATAATAAAAGCATGCCCTTTTCATTTCTGCGTACTTTTAACATGGATCTTGTACCTACATACATGGACAGAGAATTGCATAGCTGGTACGCTAAATGCATGCATGTTGGCAGGTCTGCTGCTCGCTTAACCCTTGAAGCCAGCCGCACCAATGTGTCAGAGGAAACACCGCCCAGCTGGCGACCGAAGTCAGCTTGTAGGCTCCCAGCCCGCCATAAGGAGTCGCTAGATTGCGATGAGACAAGAAAATCCCGGCCGGCCAAACCCTCCCCTATCCCGGACAACGCTGGACCAATTGTCTCCCTGTCACGGCCAGCTATAACACAGCCTGGGATAAAACCCAGGACTGTAGTTTTGTTTATTTATTTCACCTTTATTTAACCAGAACAAGTTCTCATTGACAACTGCGACCTGGCCAAGATAAAGTAAAGCAGTGCAACAAAAACAGAGTTACGCAGCGATGCCTCAAACAAATCAACACAGTGCCTTAGACCGCTGCGCCACACGGGAGGCAGCTAGCTGCATGTCTAAACAAAAGACTCCAATATGCAAGTAACCATTTCACCTTCTGTATCCTGTGCATGTGACAAATAAACATTGATTTTCTATAGTGTGTGTTTACCAGAGACTTGAAGAACAACATGACCAGCACCAAAGTCAGATTAAGATATCACATTAGTGGTGGTAGGCAGCAGCAGGCTCGTACGCGTTCATTCAAACTTTACTGCGTTTGCCAGCAGCTCTTAGCAATGTTTGATGTACAGCGCTATTTATGACTTCAAGCCCATCAACTCCTGAGATTAGGCTGGCAATACTAAAATGCCTATAAGAACATCCAATAGTCAAAGGTATATGAAATACAGATGGTATAGAGAGAAATAGTCAACGCGTTATAATTCCTACAATAACTAACCTAAAACTTCTTAACTGGGAATATTGAAACACCAGCTTTCATATGTTCTCATGTTCTGAGCAAGGAACTTAAACATTAGCTTGTTTACATTGCAATTTTTTATATATTTAAACCAAATAGAACATGTTTCATTAGTTATTTGAAACTAAATAGATTTTATTTATGTATTATATTAAAATAAAAGTGTTCATTCAGTATTGTTGTAATTGTCATTATTACAAATAATTTTATTAAAAAAAGAAATATATATATATTTAAAATCGGCCGAATAATCGGTATCGGCTTTTTTTGGTCGCTATTGATTATTAAAATCGCTATTGATTATTAAAATCAGTCGACCTCTACAACAGACATGTCAATAGACAAGGTATAAAGCAGCCTTCAGTCTTGAAATAATTGGTTTAGTACACCACCCTACTCTGTTTAGCCTCACATGTTAAAGAGATGGGTGGGGCTAACAGGATGACTACATCGCTCGCTCGCGTCGCAAAATAATGTAGATACATTATTCAATTATTGCACGTGCCAACGAGCCTCTGTGATGCCAATGGCTAAAATAGAAGTCAGTTCTATTTGTGACGCAGATGCGCTGCAAGTCCTGCCTCTCCAATCTCCTCATTGGTTTATAGAAGCAGATACCCACGTGCCATCTCCTCATTGGTTTATAGAAGCAGATACCCACGTGCCATGTCCTAATTGGTTATACCCACGTGAGTGACTGAAAGACAAACAAGGTCGGTGGCGGTAATTGCACCTAATTTAGGAAAGTTGCCAATCGCAATATAAAGTTAAGAGAAGAAAAAGCCTGGAAGGAAGAGAGATGACTAGAAACGATTCGGTTGAACATTTTGTGTGTGGATTAATTGGCAGAGTAGAGGACCTTGTGCATTTCAGGTAAAACAACAACTCAATGTTTATATCCCAGGACAAATTAGCTAGCTAGTGCAAGCTAACTAGCTAAATTGCCATAAATGTTTTTTGACCTGTCCCCAAATTAAAATAATTGGTTCAGAGTTTGTTTTGATATTTTAACCTGCGTGTCGTGATCACGTTTCGTGTGGGGGGACAAAACACATTTATGCACGATGGCGCACAAGCGTTTGGTTTCTGTGTAATTTATAAGAGGGTGTAAATGATGCTTAATGCGTGTAGAATAGGGCTGACCCCAATTAGTTAACTAGTTGATTGTTAGGCTGTTGGTCGACCGAGACGGTTTTAGTCGAGCAGTAAATATATATACAGTACATTCGGGAAGTATTCAGACCCCTTAACATTTTCCACTTTGTTCCGCTCCAGCCCAGATGCACAATGCACTCTCCCGCCAATTTGTGCAAATTCATTATTTCATAACTTCATTGTGCGAATTGTTTACATTTGATTGTTAGTTAAATCAATTCCCCATTACATATCACTAGTACATTTACCGCTAATACATAGGGCGTGTCTATGTATGGAAAATACTTTTAAAATATTAGAGAAATAGATTGGTCGCATGAACATATGACTTTCGATAGACCAAGATTATTTTTATTTTTTTGTAGTAGGGGACAGCCCTAGTGTGGACAAAAAGCTCTCCAATAGGTTTACCAAAACATTCAGGGGCCATTTTCTCAAAAGTGAGGTTACAAGTTGATCAACTTTCAAAGCATAATTGCTTTCCCATTGTTCCTCAATTGCAGTGTATGATACCATTTTCTAGTCTCTACTTTTATCCAATGTAAAAAACACCACTTCAAATGTTGCTACATAAGACTGAAACGAGGAGATCCGTCACATCTTATCTGCAAAAAGACCTACCGCACCGACAACCGGTAAATTAAAATATAATTGTATGTCAACATTCTGGCTTGTAGAGGTCGTCTGAGGAAACTTTCCTGATCCAAACGCTCATTTATGCCCGACGTTGAATCAATACAACTCAACGTCGGGTCTCCAGGCGAAGGTTCGCCCTTCCTGCAAACAGATGGCTACACTAGTTAGATGGCTGAATGCATGTTTCATTGTCACAACCAGTGAAATATGAGTCTAAAAGTAGCAATGTGTTCAGCAGCAAGCCTGACTTTCAGTCAGAGTGATTGACTTTAGATGCACGGGTCTCCATAATTATTTTAGGAATAAATATCACACAAATAAACGCACTGTGGCGAACATAAACATTGCTTGTTGCAAACGTGGCTGGCTAATAACGTTAGCAGCTAGCTACTATGTGTACCTTACCTTAACATTCGTCGGTACATTTTGTTTATCTCAAATTGTTGTGATACAACATGTGAATGAAAGTAGACACTTTAGTTGTGTTTTGCTAATTACTGTACATGTAATTTAAAGTAGACTGTTGTCCAATACTTCGAAAGACCCACTAGCTTTCTTAATATTTTGTTAAGCATTATGGGTAAAGATGAAAACAAATCTCTTTCCGGGTTCCGCGCTTTTTTTTTTTTAAAGAAACAGTAGCTCAATAAACTTTACGGTTAGGGTTGGGACTTCCCAGAGTTTTCCAAACTCGGTCCGGTGTCCCCTCTAACAGTACACAGCTGATTTTAAATGACCAACTCATCATCATGCTTTGATTATTTGAATCAGCTGTGTAGTGCTACCTTTTCTACCGATCTGTGTGCCAGTTATGATCCATTTCAATAATAACGTTTTCGTTTCTCAAAGTCATTGTCATGTTGTTAATCATAAAAATCAGAAGTAAAAAGTATAAATTCAAAAAGTAAAAATGTAACTATGGCAAGAGCATTAGCCTCTGCCATAAGGACACATTGATACACTGTGGTCCATTGGCGGCTAAAGAAATGAGTGTTAAACTCAGAGATGCAGCAGTAGGCCTCTAACTTCCATCCTCGACTAAGTGAAATGCATAGGCCTAAAGCCGACAAATACAAACATTAGAAAATATCATAAATTCAGGTTCTTTCAATCACAACCTCTCTACTTGTAGGTGAAAATGCATGACTATGGTTGATTTTCCAGTATCCAGACTGTTCTCCCTGAAGTATTGAGACAGAAAACATAGGGTTAATTAATAGACTTGTGTAAACAGAATAAAGGCTGAGCTCAGGTGAACGAACAGAGCTGGATAAACAAAGAGTTAACCGTTGGACATGTAAAACAGAACATAAGCAGAATCCACGGGAGTGTACAGACTGGGTCAACATGGAGTTAATCACTAGACATGTAAAAACAGAACTTAAGCAGAATCCATGGGAGTGTACAGACTGGGTCAACATGGAGTTAATCACTAGACATGTAAAAACAGAACTTAAGCAGAAAATGTGTACTTTAGTTAATTCATGCAGGCACCACACGCCATATGTCTGTAATAAGAACATATGCTTGAACTAATCAAGTATTATTAGGAAAGTATATATGTAAGAAATGTATTATTTTTTGTATTAACACTATGGCGCTGCCATTATAATCTAAACTGAGCAGATGTGGGTGTTAACAAGCAAGAATTGGGACAAGAAGATAATGGTGGCAAGAGGCCAAGGGGTGTTACTCATCTACATAGAGGGGAGGGACCATGTGTGTTATCTGAAGGTGGAAACCTATAGAGGCCAAGGGGTGTTACTCATCTACATAGAGGGGAGGGACCATGTGTGTTATCTGAAGGTGGAAACCTATAGAGGCCAAGGGGTGTTACTCATCTACATAGAGGGGAGGGACCATGTGTGTTATCTGAAGGTGGAAACCTATAGAGGCCAAGGGGTGTTACTCATCTACATAGAGGGGAGGGACCATGTGTGTTATCTGAAGGAGGAAACCTATAGAGGCCAAGGGGTGTTACTCATCTACATAGAGGGGAGGGACCATGTGTGTTACCTGAAGGTGGAAACCTATAAAGCCTGAGGTCTGTAAAAAGAAAATGCAGTTGTTCCATGGAATTGCTCGGCTTCTGTTACTGTTGTATTATAGTCTTTTTGAATTTACAAGTTCCGGTATCTGAGAAATATTTGATTCAATATTTCCACAACATACTCCGCCTGTCTGCCTCCCTTTCTGTCTTGACTTGAGCTATTGCTAGTGAAGTAAAACATTGTAACATTACATCCCAAATTGCGGGCTTCCCAAACACACTGGGGATTTGAAACAATCCACAGCAAAACATTTTAAAAGAAGCAAATGATCCTCTGTGGCTGAGTCATGCTCCCTGGTGAAGTATTTTATTTAGATAGGAGCAATTAAATTCTTTTTGGAGAAACATCTATTTACTTTAGGGCAATCCAGCATCCTAACTGTGCACCTGCCAACTTTACTTTCCAATTCACCAGAGATCTTTATGTATATTTTATTTAACCTTTATATAACTAGGCAAGTCAGTTAAGAACACATTCTTATTTACAATGACAGCCTGGGAACAGTGGGTTAACTGCCTTGTTCAGGGGCAGAATGACAGCCTGGGAACAGTGGGTTAACTGCCTTGTTCAGGGGCAGAATGACAGCCTGGGAACAGTGGGTTAACTGCCTTGTTCAGGGGCAGAACGACAGCCTGGGAACAGTGGGTTAACTGCCTTGTTCAGGGGCAGAATGACAGCCTGGGAACAGTGGGTTAACTGCCTTGTTCAGGGGCAGAACGACAGATTTTTACCATGTCAGCTCGGGGATCGATCTTTTCGTTTACTGGCCCAACACTCTAACCACTAGGCTACCTGCCACCCCACAATGACTAGATGCTCATGTCTCCACTCTAACAATGGGAGTCTTTGTCTCAATGGTGGGAAGGCAGGCGAAATCCCGGCAATCGGTCCGAGTTGTTTGGACTATAAACTATGACCCCTATATTGACAGATGAGACTCTCACTAACAAGATGGTTCAGAAGACTCGTAAGACATCGGTACAGCCAAATTCTGTCTGTAGTTTTGGAACCTTTTGGGCTACACACTAATATGGCCCCTCTGTGCGAAGGTGAGACTCTCACTAGCATGTACGTTTCGGTTGTTTTTCTCTAGGACAGGCAAAAAATGGCAAAAATATGGGCTTAAATACATGTTAAAATATCCTAGTATATGAGAGATACTTCAGAACAAACTTCCTTTTGATATTTTTGTTGGACTTTCTGTCGTTCCGTGTATTGAATCTGTTGTTCCGTGTATTGAATCTGTTGTTCCGTGTATTGAATCTGTTGTTCCGTGTATTGAATCTGTTCCGTGTATTGAATCTGTTGTTCCGTGTATTGAATCTATTGTTCCGTGTCCTGAATCTGTTGTTCCGTGTATTGAATCTGTTGTTCCGTGTATTGAATCTGTCGTTCCGTGTCCTGAATCTGTTGTTCCGTGTATTGAATCTGTTGTTCCGTGTATTGAATCTGTCGTTCCGTGTATTGAATCTGTTGTTCAATGCATTTGTATGGGCTAATAGCAGTAAGGCCCAAAATAAATGGATCAAATCATTTTTGAATATATTTTTTTTATACTTCAATGGGTTTTAAAATTCCAAATCAAATAGCTAAATGATCCTTGTTATGACCTTCTTAAAACAATTCCTCATAGCTTAGTAGAACCCCCGGCTAAGACAGGGCTTAGACTTTGATTGTTTAAACATGTGCATGTTTTTCTCCTCTGATAAAAAAAAAAAACAGATTTAAGAGGTGTGTGGCAGATTTCAAAACTATTCTGCGGTAGGATACACATGAGTGTCCTCGATGAACTTGTACTTTCTCGCCAAAGGACGCCATCTACGCGGATACTCTTCCGTTAGCCTACTAACGAATTGACAGATTCCTCAACCACTTATCGGTTTCCAGATCATGGAAGAGAGAGGACAGAGGATGGCCTTTTGCCCAAAGACAAAACCCCATGGTGAGGAGAGGAAGTCCAGTGTCTGGCAGTGGGAGAGTATGGCACGAGATAGAACTGGGACGACATTCTGCACATTTCTCATCGATGAAACATTCAATCTCAATACAGTTTTCTTTTCCCAAAACATGAATCTGTTATGAACAGAGTGGATAAGTAGAATCTGTTATGAACAGAGCGGATAAGTAGAATCTGTTATGAACAGAGTGGATAAGTAGAATCTGTTATGAACAGAGCGGATAAGTAGAATATGTTATGAACAGAGCGGATAAGTAGAATCTGTTATGAACAGAGCGGATAAGTAGAATCTGTTATGAACAGAGCGGATAAGTAGAATATGTTATGAACAGAGTGGATAAGTAGAATCTGTTATGAACAGAGCGGATAAGTAGAATCTGTTATGAACAGAGCGGATAAGTAGAATCTGTTATGAACAGAGCGGATAAGTAGAATATGTTATGAACAGAGTGGATAAGTAGAATCTGTTATGAACAGAGCGGATAAGTAGAATCTGTTATGAACAGAGCGGATAAGTAGAATCTGTTATGAACAGAGCGGATAAGTAGAATCTGTTATGAACAGAGTGGATAAGTAGAATCTGTTATGAACAGAGTGGATAAGTAGACTTTTACCCCTTTTTAGACTTCAGCTTTTGCCAAAGTTTCCAAAAATGGTATTGTTTAAAAGGAGTGCTAGGGCAAATTGAGTTATTGAACACGTGCCCTTCACAGAGTAAGCATTCTCTAACGGAAATATGCAAATACATGCTACAACAAGCCTAGGATCTTGCTAGTTCGTGCTTGGCTCTGCCCACCTCCTTGCTTAACTTGCTCCTATTGGAAACATAGGCTGTGGTGGAGCTGGAATCAGTTTGGTTTTGGGCTTATACAGTCATATGCTTTGTAATAGTGGAAGCAGAAGCACTGTTTGATTGAGTTGGCGTGAATGAAGTTGGTGAGAATGAAGACATGAAGAAGAAGGAGCTAAAAGCAGTTTCTTGTTGAACTGAGATTCATTAACAATTCTGCATTTTTTTGGAGATCCATTTGATGTTAATGGTGAAGGATGCATTGGGGAAGGTGGAGTCGGTCCAAATTTCGGTTCCGGTCTCGAGTCCACATCGTTCTTGTGTCGAATACATTTATACTCTGTCTTCACTCGGTTTCAGACATCGAGGACTCATAATTTCTTCCAGAGACCAGCAGACCAATTTCTTCCAAAACCCTCATAATTATCAGCTTCTTCTTCGCCAGGCCAAACATACACACTACCGGTCATAAGTATATATACACACACACTCCTTTCTGGAAACAATAATACTTAACAGCCCTTATACAGTGCAAGTCAAAAGTTTGGACACAGCTACTCATTCAAGGGTTTTTCTTTATTTTAACTATTCACTATAGAATAATAGTGAAGACATCAAAACTATGAAATAACACATATGGAATCATGTAGTAACCAAAAAAAGTGTTAAATTATATTTTAGATTCTTCAATGTAGCCATCCTTTGCCTTGATGACCACTTTGCACACTCTTGGCATTCTCTCAGCCAGCTTCACCTGGAATGCTTTTGCAACCATCTTGAAGGAGTTCCCACATATGCTGAGAACTTGTTGGCTGCTTTTCCATCACTCTGCAGTCCAACTCATCCCAATTGGGTTGAGGTCAGGTGATTGTGGAGGCCAGGTCATCTGATGCAGCACTCCATCACTCTCCTTCTTGGTCAAATAGCCCTTACACAGCCTGGAGGTGTGTTGGGTCACTGTCATGTTGAAAAACAAATGATAGTCCCACTAAGCGCAAACCAGATGGGATGGCGTATCGCTGCAGAATGCTGTGTCAACCATGCTGGTTAAGTGTACCTTCTAAATAAATCACAGACAGTGTCACCAGCAAACCACCATGACACCTCCAACCCATGCGTCATGGTGGGGACCACAAATGCAGAGATCATTCGTTCACCTACTCTGCATCTCGCAAAGACACTGAGGTTGGACCCAAAAATCTCTCATTTGGACTCATCAGACCAAAGGACAGATTTCCACCTGTCTAATGTCCATTGCTCGTGTTTCTTGGTCAAAGCAAATCTCTTCTTATTATTGGTGTCTTTTTAGTAGTGTTTTCTTTTCAGCACTTTGACCATGTTGATGCTGAGATGTCTGTTACTTAAACTATGTGAAGCATTTATTTGGGCTTCAATTTCTGAGGCTGGTAACTCTAATGAACTTATCCTCTGCAGCAGTGGTAACTCTGGGTCTTCCTTTCCTGTGGCAGACCTCATGAGAGCCAGTTTCAGAGAGAACAGTCTACGACTTGGGTGACTGGAGTCTTTGACAATTTTTTGGCCATTCCTCTGACATGGCCTAGTATATAGGTCTTAGATGACAGAAAGCTTGGCCTCAGTGATGTACAATACTGGGCCAGACGCACTGCCCTCTGTGGTGCCTTACGGTCAGATGCCGAGCAGTTGCCACACCAGGCGGTAATGCAACTGGTCAGGATGCTCTCGATGGTGCAGCTGAAGAACGTTTTGAGGAACTAGGAATCCATGCCATGTGAACCATGACAGTTCCTTAGTGATGTGGACACTGATGAATCTGAAGCTTTCGACCTGTTCCACAACAGCCCCATCAATTATTTTATTTAATCTTTATTTAACTTGGCAAGCCTGACGAACTCCCATTAGGCTGTTTCATCGTCGTCAGTGTTCAGGTCTACCACCGTCATGTCGTCTGATGATGTCAGCGAACTTAATGGAGGGTGTTGGAGTCTCCAAATGCATTTGTAGGTAGCTAGTTAACAGCCATGGAAGAAGGTCAACGGATAGCAGCTGTCAAATAAGGGAGAGAGTAGGCTGGCTACTCTGGATAGAGCAAGTACTTTTGTGTATTTCTAGTCCCTAGAGAGAAACTAAAGACGGAGATAATCTAGTCCCTAGAGAGAAATTGAGAACGGAGATAATCCAGTCCCTAGAGAGAAATTGAGAATGGAGATAATCCAGTCCCTAGAGAGAAACTGAAGACGGAGATAATCTAGTCCCTAGAGAGAAACTGAGGACGGAGATAATCTAGTCCCTAGAGAGAAATTGAGAACGGAGATAATCCAGTCCCTAGAGAGAAACTGAGGACGGAGATAATCCAGTCCCTAGAGAGAAACTGAGGACGGAGATAATCTAGTCCCTAGAGAGAAACTGAGGACGGAGATGAAAGTAACATAATATATTAATTTGAGTATAATGAAGCCTGTTTGTCTAATAATGACATTACCTTCCGTATTCCTATAGATCAAATTAAATATTATTTGTCACATGCGCCAAATACAACAGGTGTAGACATCACAGTGAAATGCTGAATACAACAGGTGCATTTCACCTTATAGTGAAATGCTTGGGTTGATGCACGGTGCGGTTTATCATCAGGAGTGTGACCAGGGAAATGTGGGACTGTCTCATGGGGGAATTCATGCCTGTCCCAACTAAGGACGACTGGAGCATCATCACTGTTGCCTTTGAAGAACAGTGGAACTTTCCTCATTTTCTGGGATCAGTGGATGGCAAGCATGTGGTCCTGCAAGCCCGGAGACCCCTGCCCCATGTCTTCATGGGAGACGAGACCTTTCCTCTCCGGAGAAACATCATGCGGCCCTTCCTTGGAGTGACCATCCCCAGTAGGAACAGGGTCTTTAAATACCGCCTCTCCCGGGACAGGCTGACCATCGAGTGCCCCTTCGGCATTCTTGCGTCCCAGTTGCGAATGTACCGCCCAGTCATTGGGTCCACCCTGCTAAAGCATAGGCTTGTGTAAAGGCTACCTGTGTCCTGTATGACTACACAAGAATGGACACGAGGACCAGGTGGGGACCTGCAGCTCTCCACCATGTGACAGAGGAGAGGTCTGCTGTTCTGCAGAATATTGCAAGGATGTGGGTCAACAGCGCATGATGTCTGCACAAAAACCAAGCAGGCTCTTTTAAGAGTCACACATATTCCAAAAATGTAGAACAGTTAGACACCCTACAACCCACACCTACACAATATTTAATCAATCTGATTGATGGATTGTGTTGTGCAGTAAGCAGGCTCAGGTGTATAACTGTGGCTCCTTCCACCTTCAAATAATAGACAAGATGGCCGACCATGGAGAATAGTAAGACACTCCATTATTTCTATAACTACGCTGTATGGTTTGTCCTCGTGTTCGTGTGAATGGGCTTGTTTTTCAGTACTCTGCAGCCACTTAGTGTGGACACCAGGTGAGGCCACAGACATACACACAGATTCCTCTTGAACACTGTCTCTTTAACTACCTTGTTGTCTCGATAACATTCTCCCTCCCACTCTCTAAATCCTCTAGGTTATATCAGCTGTGTTGGTGAACCCCTCCCCTTCTCCCCCTTCTGAACTGCCTGACCCATAGAGGGTACAGCATGATCAGAGTTGAGAGGTCACTTGGTCGGGTATTCTTCTTCTTCGTGTGTCTTTCTGGCAGACTAGACGGTTTGTTGCATATTGTTACATTACACATTTGTTTGGAAAAGGAAATTGCACCACCCTATAACCCTTTATACACAGAGGACAAAACATTAAGAACACCTGATCTTTCCATGACATAGACTGACCAGTTCAATCCAGGTGAAAGCTATGATCCCTTATTGATGTCGCTTGTTAAATCCACATCAATCAGTGTAGATGAAGACAGGTTAAAGAAGGATTTTTAAGCCTTGAGACACTTGAGCCATGAATTGTGTGTGTGTGTTCCATTCACGGGCACGACAACATATATAAGTGCCTGCTGAACGGGGGTATGGTAGTAGGTGCCAGGCGCGCTGGTTTGTGTCAAGAACTGCAACACTGCTGGCATTTCCACACTCAACAGTTTCCTGTGTGTATCAAGAATGGTCCACCACCCAAAGGACATGAAGCTAACTTGACACAACTGTGGGGAGCATTGGTGTCAACATGGGCCAGCATTCCTGTGGAACACTTTCGACACCTTCTATAGACCATGACCAGCGAATTGAGGCTGTTCTGTGGGCGTGGAGGGCTAATCCATTTTAGCCTTATTCTAAAATAGATGTTTATTTAGTAATCTACACACAATAAATACCCTTAATGACAAAGCAAAAACAGGTTAAGAATGTTTGGAAATGTATTTTAAAAAATACCTTATTTACATAAGCATTCAGACCCTTTGCTATGAGACTCGACATTGAGCTCAGGTGCATCCTGTTTCCAATTATGATCCTTGTGTCACGGCCGTCAACAGAAGTAGCCCAAAGCGCAGGGTGGTGAGCGTACATATTCCTTTATTTCTATGACGCCGACAAAAACAATAAACAATCCAAAACAACCGTGAAGCTAAAGGGCCACAAACAAAGTTAACCTCCCACAAAGACAGGTGGGGAAAAAGGGCTACCTAAGTATGGTTCTCAATGAGAGACAACGATAGACAGCTGTCCCTGATTGAGAACCATTCCCAGCCAAAGCATAGAAATACAAATAATAGAACTAAAGAACATAGAATACCCACCCCAAATCACACCCTGACCAAACCAAACAGAGACATAAAAAGGCTCTCTAGGGTCAGGGCGTGACTCCTTGAGATGTTTCTGCAACTTGATTGGAGTCCACCTGTGGTAAATTCAATTGATTGGACATGATTTAGAAAGGCACACACCTGTCTATATAAGGTCCCACAGTTGACAGTGGATGTTAGAGCAAAAACCAAGCCATGAGGTCGAAGGAATTATCCGTAGAGCTCCGAGAGAGCATTCTGTCGAGGGACAGATTTGGGAGAGGATAGCAGGTCCCCAAGAACACAGGGTCCTCCATCATTCTTAAATTAAATATGTTTGGAACTAACAAGACTCTTCCTAGAGCTGGCTGCCTGGCCAAACTGAGTCATTGGGGGAGAAGGGCCTTGGTCAGGGAGGTGACCAAAAACCCGATGGTCGCTCTGACAGGGCTCCAGAGATCCTCTGTGGAGATGGGAGAAACTTCCAGAAGGACAACCATCTCTGCAGCACTCCACCAATCAGGCCTTTATGCTGGAGTGGCTAGACAGAACCCACTCCTCAGTAAAAGGCACATGACAGCCCTCGTGGCGCTTGCTAAAAGGCACCTAAAGACTCTCAGACCATGAGAAACAATATCGTCTGGTCTGATGAAACCAAGATTGAACTCTTTGGCCTGAAGGCCAAGCTTCACGTCTGGAGGAAACCTGGCACCATCCCTACGGTGAATCATGGTGGTGGCAGCATCATGCTGTGGGGATGTTTTTCAGCGGCAGGGACTGGGAGACTAGTCAGGATCAAGGGCAAGATGAATGCAGCAAAGTACAGCGAGATGAATACCTGCTCCACAGCAGGTTTGGGGTGAAGGTTCATGTTCCACCAGGACAACGACCCTAGCACACATCCAAGACAACGCAGGAGTGACTTTGAGACTAGTCTCTTAATGTCCTTGACCCAGTCAGAGCCTAGACTTGAACAAAGTACTGAGTAAAGGGTCTGAATATTTATGTCAATGTGATGTTTCAGATTTTTATGTCATACGTTTTTTTTTTGCGTCCTCATTATCGTGTAGTGCGTGTAGATTGAGGATTTGAAAAAAAAAAATATATTTTAGAATAAGGCTGTAACGTAACAAAATGTGGAAATAGTCAATGGGTCTGAATACTTTCCGAATGCACTCTATGTAGTGGTGTAATAATGTTATGTGATGTACTGTTTTATATTTTGTTTTATATGTAATGTTAAGTGCCTTAATGTGTTTGGTCCCCAGGAATGGGGATCCCTAATAATACTAATACTGGGCTCTACGCCCGCTCTGTAACACCTCCCGGTTGGACGCCGAGCTGTTGCAATACCAGCCAGTGACGCAACCGGTCAGGATGCTCTCGAGGGTGCAGCTGTAGAACTTTTTGAGGATCTGGGGACCCATGCCAAATCTTTTCAGTCTCCTGACCACCTCCCTATAGGCTGTCACATCGTTGTCAGTGATGAGGCCTACCACCGTTGTGTCATCAGCAAACTTAATGATGGTGTTGGAGTCGTGCCTGGCCATGCAGTCATGGGTGAACAGGGAGTACAGGAGGGAACTAAGCACGCACCCCTTGGGGGCCCCTGTCACATGGCTCTCCAGAGGGTGGTGCTGTCTGCACAACGCATCACCGGGAGCAAACTACCTGCCCTCAATGACACCTACAGCACCCGATGTCACAGGAAGGCCAAAAAGATCAAGGACATCAACCACCTGAGCCACGGCCTGTTCACCCTGCTATCATCCAGAAGGCGATGTCCGTACAGGGAAATCAAAGCTGGGACCGAATTGAAAACAGCTTCTATCGCAAGGTCATCAGACTGCTAAACAGCCATCACTAACTCAGAGAGGCTGCTGCCTACATTGAGACCCAATCACTGGCCACTTAATGGATCACTAGTCACTTTATACAATGCACTCTAAATAATGTCACTTTAATACTGTTTACAATACATGACTCATATCACATGTGTATATACTCTATTTTATACCATCTACTGCACCTTGCCTATGCCACTCGGCCATCGCTCATCCACATACTTACATGCATATATTCTCATTCACCCCTTTAGATTTGTGTGTATTAGGACGTTGTTGGGGAATTGTTAGATTACTTGTTAGATATTGCTGCACTGTCGGAACTAGAAGCACAAGCATTTCGCAACACTCTCATTCAAATCTGCTAACCATGTCTATGTGACAAATAAAATATTATTTGATTAGATTAGATAAAATATATATAATACATAGTTACTATAACTACTATATATATAATACATAGTTACTATAACCACTATATATATAATACATAGCTACTATAACTACTATATATAATACATAGTTACTATAACCACTCTATATAATACATAGCTATAACTACTCTATATAATACATAGTTACTATAAATACTATATATAATACATAGTTACTATAACCACTCTATATAATACATAGCTATAACTACTCTATATAATACATAGTTACTATAAATACTATATATATATAATACATAGCTACTATAACTATTATATATAATACATAGTTAGTATAACTACTATATATAATATATAGTTACTATAACTACTATATATAATACTTAGCTACTATAACTACTATATATATATATATAAATAATTCATATTTAATATAACTACTTTACATAAAATAGAGCTACTATAACTACTATATAATACATAGTTACTATAACTACTCTATATAATACATAGTTACTATAAATACTATATATATATAATACATAGCTACTATAACTACTATATATAATACATAGTTACTATAACTACTATATATATAATACATAGTTACTATAACTACTATATATAATACACAGTTACTATAACTACTATATATATAATCCATAATTACAATATTTACTATATATATATAATACATAGTTACTATAAATAATACATCTACTATAACTACTATATATAATACATAGTTAGTATAACTACTATATATATATTTTTTCATTTTACCTTTATTTAACTAGGCAAGTCAGTTAAGAACAAATTCTTATTTTCAATGACGGCCTAGGAACAGTGGGTTAACTGCCTGTTCAGGGGTAGAACGACAGATTTGTACCTTGTCAGCTCGGGGGTTTGAACTTGCAACCTTCCGGTTACTACTATATATAATACATAGCTACTATAACTTCTATATATAATACATAGTTACTATAACTACTATATATATATATATATATATAGTATATAATACATAGTTACTATAACTAGCTATTGTTACTACTATATATAATACATAGCTACTATAACTACTGTGTATATATATATATATATATATATATATATATATATATATATATATATATATATATATATAAAATTCATATTTAATATAACTACTTTACATAAAATATAGCTACTATATAATACATAGCTACTATAACTACTATATATAATACATAGCTACTATAACTACTATATATAATACATAGTTACTATAACTACTATATATAATACATTGTTACTATAACTACAAAATATAATGCATATCTACTATAACTACTATATAGATAATACATAGTTACTATAACTACTATATAGATGATTAATATTTAATATAACTACTTTATATAAAATAGAGCTACTACTAGAGCTAATATAATACATACTTACTACAACTACTATATATAATACATAGCTCCTATAAATGCTACTGGTCCAGGTCTTTGTCACTGCTCAAGGGGAGGAAGGCAACCAGATCCTCCAAGAAACCCAAGATGGCTGACGTTAGCAGGCTAAAGCCAGACGCCTCAGCCTCAGGGGCAATGAAGGGTGTAGAGACCAAAGCCAAGGCCCGCCCTGCCACCCCAGCCCCTGAGAACGCCCTAGTCATCCCCATAAGCGACAGCCCCCCTTCCTCACGCTGGAAACCAGGCCAGAAACCATGGAAACCTTCTTACCGTCTTACCCTCCCATGGGCCCCACATCCCCCAATACAGCTGAGAAACAGTCCACAACCTCTAACATGTTGAAGGACCTCCCAGAGACCTCCCACCTGGAGAAGAGCCAGGTCTAGAAGACCCACAGATACCAGAGACATTCACACAGTGGATCCTACAGGATCCTACAGCCAGTCTCAGAGCCGCTTCAGGAATCACTTCCGGTCCAGGACGAGGTCGCCCGGTCACTACGACAGAAGGTCCTTCTCCTAAAGTAGGTCAGAATCCTAGAAGAAAGGCATCGACAAGAGACAGTCCATAGACGAGACCCAGTCCATTGAAAAGACAAAGCTAGACAAGGACTGGCGGCAGAATTACAGCGCTCTGAAGTGGATCAAGAACCTGGATAAGTACCTCACCGCTCATGATGCCCAGATCCACATTTGTATCTGATGATGGAACAGCCAGCGAACACATTCCTGGACCCAGGCATATTGGTTCCAAGGGACAGAAGCTCTTTCGCCCGTTATCAGAACAAGGACGTCCTCAGGCAATGGATGCAAAGGGTCTGAAAACAAACCAAAAGTCCTTGGAGGAACCCAGCAGCAGGCCAGAATGGGACAGTAACAGGGATAAACTAGGTAGAAAGAAAAGCCTGGTGAACAACCAGAAGTCTGAGGTTAGATCAGAGGAGGTTCTTGACCAGAGACTGGCAGCTCTAAGTGGGTGGGACTCAGAGACTCTGAGAAGATGCTGCCCAAGATGTTCCTATTAGAGAAGGAGGAGGGTGAGGCCAGCTCCGAGTCAGAACACGAACACTGTGTATTTGTATTTATTATGGATCCTCATTAGCCAAGGCAGCAGCTACTCTTCCTCTGGTTTATTATGGACCCCCATTAGCCAAGGCAGCAGCTACTCTTCCCGGGGTTTATCATGGATCCCCATTAGCTAAGGCAGCAGCTACTCTTCCTGGGGTCCTGCAAAATTAAGGCAGATTTTACCATTTTAAAAACATTACAGTACATTCACAGATATCACAACACACTGTGTGACCTCTGGCCCCTACTCCACCACTACCACATATCTACAGTACTAAATCCATGTGTGTGTATAGTGCGTATGTTATCGTGTGTGTGTGCACAGTAATATGAACAAAACTCCTGGAAACTCCGAAGCGCTGGTGCCTCCTGCACCTGTACACACTTCGACTCCATACTGCCACCCCATTGTAAGGAAACCCTGAGAATGGACCAGGGGCAGAGAGACTCAAGAGCAGGACGAAGAACAAACGTAAACACAAACGCAAGAATAGGAGCTCTACAATACAAAAACATTAAAAAAAATAACATAGAATGCCCACCCAAATCTCACCCTGACCAAACCAAAATAAAGAAAGAAAAAGCTCTAAGGTCAGGGCGTGACAATTCTGCTGTAAAGGATAGTCCTAAGAGAGCTGTCAGGGGAAGACAAGGCAAATCCCCATGTCTGAAAAAGGAGGACAAGGAGAGAATTCCAGCTTCACCCAACAGAAACGGTTCAGTACAGCCAACGCCTCACAGCATGGAAGATACAGAGGAGATAAACAAAAAAAACAACTGCCAACTCAAACCCAAAACATACTAAACCTCACAACCTCACTGCTAACCTGCCAAAGATGGAGCAGCCAGAAACAGTAGTAGATGCTATGGAGATCTGCAACCCAAAACACACAGACCTCCCTGAACCCTCCCCCAAGCCACCAGGCCCTCTTGGTCACCAGACATCAGTCTAAAAACCCTGGCTCCTCTGAGATGCACCTTAAAGAATGGAGATGTGTTCCTCTCACCTGTTATAGAACAACAGTCTACAGCCTCTCTGCAAGCTGTGATGCTACCTAGTGGGCAGCAGCAGGAAACTGCAGCAGGCAGAGCTGCTGGACCTCCTGTCAACCCCAATGGAATCTTCTAAATTGGGATGGCCGCTCTGCAGTCCCTGAACCCAAACCCCTCCTCCGTGGCCCGTCTGCTCCCCACCAGACCTCGGAGCACAGCGGGTCCCAGACCCAGCCCCACCACCAGCCCCAGGGAGGCATCAGGCCCCAGGGCAGCAGGACCCAGAGTCAGGTCAGGAGGACCCAGGGGGGAGTCAGCATCCAGATCAAGAGCCAGAGCAGGGTGCATCTGGGTCTCGTTGTTCGACGAGGTGCGGAAGACAGCCAGGCTGAACTAGAGGGCCTGAAGTCAGGACAGCAGCTCCAGCGAGGAGAGGTCTCCATCTAAAGCTGGAGCCAGAGGAGAGGCGGAGCAGCAGGATGTCTAGCCACTCCCACAGGTCCCGCTCCTCACAGTCAGTCTGACCTGCAGCAGAAATCCTTGCAGAATCTGTTCCACATTCTGACCTGCAGTTGAAGTCCTTCCAGAAGTCGTTCCATAGTCTGACCTGCAGTAGAAGTCCTTCCAGAAGTCGTTCCATAGTCTGACCTGCAGTAGAAGTCCTTCCAGAAGTCGTTCCACAGTCTGACCTGCAGTAGAAGTCCTTCCAGAAGTCGTTCCACAGTCTGACCTGCAGTTGAAGTCCTTCCAGAAGTCGTTCCACAGTCTGACCTGCGGTAGAAGTCCTTCCAGAAGTCGTTCCACAGTCTGACCTGCAGTAGAAGTCATTCTTGCAAAAGTGACTACTGCCCAGGTAGAGAGATGGAGGGCTCTGCCCAGATAGAGAGATGGAGAGCTCTGCCCAAGTAGAGAGATGGAGGGCTCTGCCCAGGTAAAGAGATGGAGGCCTCTGCCCAGGTAGACATATGGAGGCCTCTGCCCAGGTAGAGAGATGGAGGGCTCTGCCCAGGTAGAGAGATGGAGGGCTCTGCCCAGGTAGAGAGATGGAGGGCTCTGCCCAGGTAAAGAGATGGAGGGCTCTGCCCAGGTAGACATATGGAGGCCTCTGCCCAGGTAGAGAGATGGAGGGCTCTGCCCAGGTAGAGAGATGGAGGGCTCTGCCCAGGTAGAGAGATGGAGGGCTCTGCCCAGGCTAGAGAGATGGAGGGCTCTGCCCAGGCTAGAGAGATGGAGGGCTCTGCCCAGGCTAGAGAGATGGAGGGCTCTGCCCAGGTAGAGAGATGGAGGGCTCTGCCCAGGCTAGAGAGATGGAGGGCTCTGCCCAGGCTAGAGAGATGGAGGGCTCTGCCCAGGCTAGAGAGATGGAGGGCTCTGCCCAGGCTAGAGAGATGGAGGGCTCTGCCGAGGTAGAGAGATGGAGGGCTCTGCCGAGGTAGAGAGATGGAGGGCTCTGCCCAGGCAGAGAGATGGAGGGCTCTGCCCAGGCAGAGAGATGGAGGGCTCTGCCCAGGCAGAGAGATGGAGGGCTCTGCCCAGGCAGAGAGATGGAGGGCTCTGCCCAGGCAGAGAGATGGAGGGCTCTGCCCAGTCAGAGAGATGGAGGGCTCTGCCCAGTCAGAGAGATGGAGGGCTCTGCCCAGTCAGAGAGATGGAGGGCTCTGCCCAGTCAGAGAGATGGAGGGCTCTGCCCAGGCAGAGAGATGGAGGGCTCTGCCCAGGCAGAGAGATGGAGGGCTCTGCCCAGGCAGAGAGATGGAGGGCTCTGCCCAGGCAGAGAGATGGAGGGCTCTGGCAGGCAGAGAGATGGAGGGCTCTGTCCAGGTAGAGAGATGGAATTGATGATCTCTGTATTGATAATTCATGAGTCTGTTTCTGTCTCTGTCCTGATGATTCATGAGTCTGTTTTTGTCTCTGTCCTGATGATTCATGAGTCTGTTTCTGTCTCTGTCCTGATGATTCATGAGTCTGTTTCTGTCTCTGTCTTGATGATTCAGGAGTCTGTTTCTGTCTCTGTCCTGATGATTCAGGAGTCTGTTTCTGTCTCTGTCCTGATGATTCATGAGTCTGTTTCTGTCTCTGTCTTGATGATTCAGGAGTCTGTTTCTGTCTCTGTCCTGATGATTCAGGAGTCTGTTTCTGTCTCTGTCCTGGTGATTCCTTTGGGTCTAAAACAGTCTATTCAGCTAGTCTGATAGCCAGTCTGTTTCTGTCTCCGCCCTGATGTCCTGGTGATTCCTGTGGGTCTAAAACAGTCTATACAGCTAGTCTGATAGTCTGTTTTCGCTATCATGCCTAGTCCCTGTTACTTATTGTCATGGCAAAGTTGACAATGACAGCAATATAGTTGGTTAGTTGGCAAGAGTGCAAACAGATCTGGGATCAGGCTACTGAAGAGGCCTCCTTTTCTATTGGGAACATATACGGTTACTTCTTTTTTTAATTATTCTTATTTTTCACCTTTATTTAACCAGATAGGCTAGTTGAGAACACCTTTATTTAACCAGGTAGGCTAGTTGAGAACACCTTTATTTAACCAGGTAGGCTAGTTGAGAACACCTTTATTTAACCAGGTAGGCTAGTTGAGAACACCTTTATTTAACCAGGTAGGCTAGTTGAGAACACCTTTATTTAACCAGGTAGGCTAGTTGAGAACACCTTTATTTAACCAGGTAGGCTAGTTGAGAACACCTTTATTTAACCAGGTAGGCTAGTTGAGAACACCTTTATTTAACCAGGTAGGCTAGTTGAGAACAAGTTATCATTTACAACTGCGACCTGGCCAAGATAAAGCATAGCAGTGTGAACAGACAACACAGAGTTACACATGGAGTAAACAATTAACAAGTCAATAACACAGTAGAAAAAAAGAGAGTCTATATACATTGTGTGCTAAAGGCATGAGGAGGTAGGCGAATAATTACAATTTTGCAGATTAACACTGGAGTGATAAATGATCAGATGGTCATGTACAGGTAGAGATACTGGTGTGCAAAAGAGCAGAAAAGTAAATAAATATAAACAGTATGAGGATGAGGTAGGTAAATTGGGTGGGCTATTTACCGATAGACTATGTACAGCTGCAGCGATCGGTTAGCTGCTCAGATAGCAGATGTTTGAAGTTGGTGAGGGAGATAAAAGTCTCCAACTTCAGCAATTTTTGCAATTCATTCCAGTCACAGGCAGCAGAGAACTGGAACGAAAGGCGGCCAAATGAGGTGTTGGCTTTAGGGATGATCAGTGAGATACACCTGCTGGAGCGCGTGCTACGGGTGGGTGTTGCCATCGTGACCAGTGAACTGAGATAAGGGCGGAGCTTTACCTAGCATGGACTTGTAGATGACCTGGAGCCAGTGGGTCTGGCGACGAATATGTAGCGAGGGCCAGCCGACTAGAGCATACAGGTCGCAGTGGTGGGTGGTATAAGGTGCTTTGGTAACAAAACGGATGGCACTGTGATAAACTGCATCCAGTTTGCTGAGTAGAGTATTGGAAGCTATTTTGTAGATGACATCGCCGAAGTCGAGGATTGGTAGGATAGTCAGTTTTACTAGGGTAAGTTTGGCGGCATGAGTGAAGGAGACTTTGTTGCGAAATAGAAAGCCGACTCTAGATTTGATTTTAGATTGGAGATGTTTGATATGAGTCTGGAAGGAGAGTTTACAGTCTAGCCAGACACCTAGGTACTTATAGGTGTCCACATATTCTAGGTCGGAACCATCCAGGGTGGCGATGCTAGTCGGGCGTGCGGGTGCAGGCAGCGAACGGTTGAAAAGCATGCATATGGTTTTACTAGCGTTTAAGAGCAGTTGGAGGCCACGGAAGGAGTGTTGTATGGCGTTGAAGCTCGTTTGGAGGTTAGATAGTACAGTGTCCAAGGAAGGGCCGGAAGTTTACAGAATGGTGTCGTCTGCGTAGGTGTGGATCAGGGAATCGCCCGCAGCAAGAGCAACATCATTGATATATACAGAGAAAAGAGTCGGCCCGAGAATTGAACCCTGTGGCACCCCCATAGAGACTGCCAGAGGACCGGACAACATGCCCTCCGATTTGACACACTGAACTCTGTCTGCAAAGTAGTTGGTGAACCAGGCAAGGCAGTCATCAGAAAAACCGAGGCTACTGAGTCTGCCGATAAGAATATGGTGATTGACAGAGTCGAAAGCCTTGGCCAGGTCGATGAAGACGGCCGCACAGTACTGTCTTTTATCGATGGCGGTTATGATATCGTTTAGTACCTTGAGCGTGGCTGAGGGGCACCCGTGACCGGCTAGGAAACCAGATTTCACAGCGGAGAAGGTACGGTGGGATTCGAGATAGTCAGTGACCTGTTTGTTGACTTGGCTTTTGAAGACCTTAGATAGGCAGGGCAGGATGGAAATAGGTCTGTAACAGTTTGGGTCCAGGGTGTCTCCCCCTTTGAAGAGGGGGATGACTGCGGCAGCTTTCCAATCCTTGGGGATCTCAGACGATATGAAAGAGAGGTTGAACAGGCTGGTAATAGGGGTTGCGACAATGGCGGCGGATAGTTTCAGAAATAGAGGGTCCAGATTGTCAAGCCCAGCTGGGTCCAGGTTTTGCAGCTCTTTCAGAACATCTGCTATCTGGATTTGGGTAAAGGAGAACCTGGAGAGGCTTGGGCGAGTAGCTGCGGGGGGGGGGGGGGGGCGGAGCTGTTGGCCGAGGTTGGAGTAGCCAGGAGGAAGGCATGGCCAGCCGTTGAGAAATGCTTGTTGAAGTTTTCGATAATCATGGATTTATCGGTGGTGACCGTGTTACCTAGCCTCAGTGCAGTGGGCAGCTGGGAGGAGGTGCTCTTGTTCTCCATGGACTTTACAGTGTCCCAGAACTTTTTGGAGTTAGAGCTACAGGATGCAAATTTCTGCCTGAAGAAACTGGCCTTGGCTTTTCTGACTGACTGCGTGTATTTGTTCCAGACTTCCCTGAACAGTTGCATGTCTCGGGGACTATTCGATGCTATTGCAGTCCGCCACAGGATGTTTTTGTGCTGGTCGAGGGCAGTCAGGTCTGGAGTGAACCAAGGACTATATCTGTTCTTATTTCTGCATTTTTTGAACGGAGCATGCTTATCTAAAATGGTGAGGAAGTTACTTTTAAAGAATGACCAGGCATCCTCAACTGACGGGATGAGGTCAATATCCTTCCAGGATACCCGGGCCAGGTCGATTAGAAAGGCCTGCTTGCAGAAGTGTTTTATGGAGCGTTTGACAGTGATGAGGTGTGGTCGTTTGACTACGGATCCGTAGCGGATACAGGCAATGAGGCATTGATCGCTGAGATCCTGGTTGAAGACAGCGGAGGTGTATTTGGAGGGCCAGTTGGTCAGGATGACGTCTATAAGGGTGCCCTTGTTTACAGATTTAGGGTTGTACCTGGTGGGTTCCTTGATGATTTGTGTGAGATTGAGGGCATCTAGCTTAGATTGTAGGACTGCCGGGGTGTTAAGCATATCCCAGTTTAGGTCACCTAACAGAACAAACTCTGAAGCTAGATGGGGGGCGATCAATTCACAAATGGTGTCCAGGGCACAGCTGGGAGCTGAGGGAGGTCGGTAGCAGGCGGCAACAGTGAGAGACTTATTTCTGGAGAGAGTCATTTTTAAAATTAGTAGTTCGAACTGTTTGGGTATGGACCTGGAAAGTATTACATTACTTTGCAGGCTATCTCTGCAGTATACTGCAACTCCCCACCCTTTGGCAGTTCTATCTTGACGGAAAATGTAATAGTTGGATATGGAAATCTCAGTATTTTTGGTGGCCTTCCTAAGCCAGGATTCAGACATGGCAAGGACATCAGGGTTAGCAGAGTGTGCTAAAGCAGTGAGTAAAACAAACTTAGGGAGGAGGCTTCTGATGTTGACATGCATGAAACCAAAGCTTTTTCGATCACAGAAGTCAACGAATGAGGGTGCCTGGGGACATGCAGGGCCTGGGTTTACCTCCACATCACCCGCGGAACAGAGGAGTAGTATGAGGGTGCGGCTAAAGGCTATCACGTAAAGTGTATGTGTGTATGTATATATATATTATAGACACAACGATAGTCACGTCTATATTAGGTTTTGATTGGCCAATGCATGTTAAAGTGAGTTTTTCCCCTCTTTTCTCTGTCAGTACTCCATATTCCTGAACGAATTTGGGACCTCAGCTGAGAACTCCATTCTCTAAATGATCACCAGATGGCACCTCGATCGGTTTGCAGGTGTTCTTGCAAAATAGGTGTTTAATTCCTTAGCGTTATCTAATAGGCACTTTTTTTTAAATGACCTCCAAGAAATTCCACAAAGTTGTCAACAGCGACACACGAATCACAGAGAACAATTATTTATGAACACTTCCTTCCGTTTGAATATTGAAGAAAGGTGTTGATTTAATTAAAAACAATATTTTCTCTTTATTTTACAGCAAACAATGAAGGAAAGCTAACTAATTACATGAGGGCTAACAGGCTAATATGACATTTTTGTTGAAGGACAAACAGAAAATTATGGACAGAATTAGGATTACAGATCATACAGTCTCATTCAAAGTGAAAAATGCAGCATGTCGTCATTGAAGATTTATCGTTTCTAGGTACAGAGCTGCGACGCAAACTGAAAACTAGCCACTCTCTCGTATCTTAGCAACAGTAGCTAGCTAACTAGTTTTTATAATATAACTAACGTTATATCCCGACAACATTGACGCTCAATCTATTTTTGTTCTCAGCCATATCTAGAATTGAATTCAAGCCAGATAGCCTTTATTGAAATTGTATCTGTTTTGTTAGTTGACTTTGTAACACTAGCCAGGCGTGTGGGTTCGCAGCATGGCATTAATGGTAACCAAGCCTGTTCTCAGAGCAGGCCTGGTTGTACCTAAACATGCTCGAGTCGCTTTGGGGACAATTGTTGCATTTTAGCTAACCCTAACTTTTTTTCCCTAACCTTAACCTAAATCCCTGTCACGTCCTGACCTTAGTTCCTTTTTTATGTCTCTATTTTAGTTTGGTCAGGGCGTGAGTTGGGGTGGGCATTCTATGTGTTGTTCTATGTTTTTGTATTTCTGTGTTTGGCCTGGTATGGTTCCCAATCAGAGGCAGCTGTTTATCGTTGTCTCTGATTGAGAACCATACTTAGACAGCCTGTTTTCCCACTATGGGTTGTGGGTAGTTTTTCCACTCTGTGTCTGCACCAGACAGAACTGTTTCCTGTTGGTCTAGTTTTGTTATTTTGTCTTAGTGTTCTGAGTTAAAATAAATATGAACATGGACACTTACCACGCTGCGTATTGGTCCGATCCTTCCTACTCCTCCTCAGAAGAGGAGGAAAACCGTTACAATCTCCTAACCTGCCAAGTTCAATCTCCTAACCTGCTACCTGCTAGTTGTGAGAATCATTATACCACCATGCTAATTAGCGTAATAAAAATATATTTTTGCATTGGATGCGTCTCAATCCACCACATCCACCTATGTCGCACTGCGGTGAAAGGTGACAGGTGAAAGGTGACAGGTGAAAGGTGATTGTAATTAAATTGTTGCCAGCAGCACATTAACAGTCATCAACGATAACATGAAAACAGCCTAACCAGCTCTGCTAGGGCGAGTAAAATGGTTAGAGTGGGGTGGTTCTCTCATTTCTGTCTGGAAGTAGCTAGCAAGGTAGCCAACGTTAGCCGGTTAGCTTGGGTGCTTGACTGCAGTTGTGAGGTCAGAATGCTCGGATCAACACTAATCCTCGGCCAGAGCGTCCAGTGAACTTTCTGAGTGCAAAACGCAATTTCCGAACACACAGTTGGGTAGTTAGATAGCATATAGTTAATATACCTGCAAGTTTGATGTATTAGTAGCCAAGTAACGCTAACATACTGGTACATACAGTATGCTGTAATGATATGCTATGTTGTCGTAAGGATAGCGTAGCTAACAAATTGTCAGCCAACATGACATGTAACTTATTTGAAAAATCATTACTTTATTACATTGCTTAAAATTTGTCCTAATTATTTAAAGCAAATAATTTGTATCTGCTCTCGTCGGACTTCCACTGCAGATTTTCTGCCATTTTCTTCATAACTAAAAAGGTTGTGAAGCCACACCCAGTTTCTGAAGGATTTCATTATGGGCCCTAAAAGCACAGAAATGGTGTCCACTGCTTGTATACTTCGTATTTTGGCAAATTTAGTATGACATCCGGGAACTTTTGGAATACTTACTATATCCATACCATGACCAATAAGCATACTACATACTCAATTAGTACGGTTAGTATTCTCAAACGCAGCTCATATCTTCTTCCTCTGTCCCTGTCCCACACTGGGCTCGAACCAGTGATCCTCTGCTCGAAAACACACATGACCCTCCTCCTTGAAAGCATACCAATGGTTTGAGCCACCCAAAAGGCACCAATTGGATGGCTCAATCAGTGACATTTCAAGCTAGCTGTGGAGCGAACTTACAGCACGTTTTAAACTCTTTATATCGTTTTAGACGCAATATGGGATTGTGTATTAGTGCATGTCTGTGAATCCTCTCTGTTTCCTTTAGTCCACGATCAGATCCTTAGTCTTGCTGACATTGAGGGAGAGGTTGCTGTCCTGACATCACACTGCCAGATCTCTGACTTCCTCCCTATAGGCTGGCTCATCGTCATCGGTGATCAGGCCTACCACTGTGGTGTTGTCAGCACGACGGTGGTGTTGGAGTCACACAGAAGTGGGTGAATAGGGCAAAAACTGAGTTACACTAACAAATTAATATATCTCAATAGGGTAAATATAAATCATAAAGGTACCTAATATTTCATCACATATATTCATGTTTAATATATTTACACAAATGTACATAGAGCTCTGTATATTCTGTCTTTTATACAAATATGTCCAAATCGGCTCTAACACAGTGGTTTAAATGGTGTAATGATTATCTGTGGTTTAGATGGTGTAATGATTATCTGTGGTTTAGATGGTATAATGATTATCTGTGGTTTAAATGGTGTAATGATTATCTGTGGTTTAGATGGTGTAATGATTATCTGTGGTTTAAATGGTGTAATGATTATCTGTGGTTGAGATGGTGTAATGATTACCTGTGGTTTAGACGGTATAATGATTATCTGTGGTTTAAATGGTGTAATGATTATCTGTGGTTTAAATGGTGTAATGATTCTCTGTGGTTGAGATGGTGTAATGATTATCTGTGGTTTAAATGGTGTAATGATTACCTGTGGTTTAGATGGTGTAATGATTATCTGTGGTTTAAATGGTGTAATGATTATCTGTGGTTTAAATGGTGTAATGATTATCTGTGGTTTAGATGGTGTAATGATTATCTGTGGTTTAAATGGTGTAATGATTATCTGTGGTTTAGATGGTGTAATGATTATCTGTGGTTTAAATGGTGTAATGATTATCTGTGGTTTAGATGGTATAATGATTATCTGTGGTTTAGATGGTGTAATGATTATCTGTGGTTTAGATGGTATAATGATTATCTGTGGTTTAAATGGTGTAATGATTATCTGTGGTTTAAATGGTGTAATGATTATCTGTGGTTTAAATGGTGTAATGATTATATGTGGTTTAGATGGTGTAATGATTATCTGTGGTTTAAATGGTGTAATGATTATCTGTGGTTTAGATGGTGTAATGATTATCTGTGGTTTAAATGGTGTGATGATTATCTGTGGTTTAGATGGTATAATGATTATCTGTGGTTTAAATGGTGTAATGATTATTTGTGGTTTAGATGGTGTAATGATTATCTGTGGTTTAGATGGTGTAATGATTTTCTGTGGTTTAAATGGTGTAATGATTATCTGTGGTTGAGATGGTGTAATGATTATCTGTGGTTTAAATGGTGTAATGTTTATCTGTGGTTTAAATGGTGTAATGATTATCTGTGGGTTAGATGGTGTAATGATTATCTGTGGTTTAAATGGTGTAATGATTATCTGTGGTTTAGATGGTGTAATGATTATCTGTGGTTTAAATGGTGTAATGATTATCTGTGGTTTAGATGGTATAATGATTATCTGTGGTTTAGATGGTGTAATGATTATCTGTGGTTTAGATGGTATAATGATTATCTGTGGTTTAAATGGTGTAATGATTATCTGTGGTTTAGATGGTATAATGATTATCTGTGGTTTAGATGGTGTAATGATTATCTGTGGTTTAAATTGTGTAATGATTTATCTGTGGTTTAAATGGTGTAATGATTACCTGTGGTTTAGAGGGTGTAATGATTATCTGTGGTTTAAATGGTGTAATGATTATCTGTGGTTTAGATGGTATAATGATTATCTGTGGTTTAGATGGTATAATGATTATCTGTGGTTTAAATGGTGTAATGATTATCTGTGGTTGAGATGGTGTAATGATTATCTGTGGTTTAGATGGTGTAATGATTATCTGTGGTTTAGATGGTGTAATGATTATCTGTGGTTTAGATGGTGTAATTATTATCTGTGGTTTAAATGGTGTAATGATTATCTGTGGTTGAGATGGTGTAATGATTATCTGTGGTTTAGATGGTATAATGATTAAATGTGGTTTAAATGGTGTAATGATTATCTGTGGTTGAGATGGTGTAATGATTATCTGTGGTTTAAATGGTACAATGATTATCTGTGGTTTAAATGGTATAATGATTATCTGTGGTTTAGATGGTATAATGATTATCTGTGGTTTAGATGGTGTAATGATTATCTGTGGTTTAGATGGTATAATGATTATCTGTGGTTTAAATGGTATAATGATTATCTGTGGTATAGATGGTGTAATGATTATCTGTGGTTTAAATGGTGTAATGATTATCTGTGGTTTAGATGGTATAATGTTTATCTGTGGTTTAAATGGTGTAATGATTATCTGTGGTTTAGATGGTGTAATGATTATCTGTGGTTTAGATGGTGTAATGATTATCTGTGGTTTAAATGGTGTAATGAGTATCTGTGGTTTAGATGGTATAATGATTATCTGTGGTTTAGATGGTGTAATGATTATCTGTGGTTTAAATGGTGTAATGGTTATCTGTGGTTTAGATGGTGTAATGATTATCTGTGGTTTAAATGGTGTAATGATTATCTGTCGTTTAGATGGTGTAATGATTATCTGTATTTTAGATGGTGTAATGATTATCTGTGGTTTAGATGGTGTAATGATTATCTGTGGTTTAAATGGTGTAATGATTATCTGTGGTTTAGATGGTGTAATGATTATCTGTGGTTTAAATGGTGTAATGATTATCTGTGGTTTAGATGGTGTAATGATTATCTGTGGTTTAAATGGTGTAATGATTATCTGTGGTTTAAATGGTATAGTCTGCTTGTTTTGTCACAAACTGACATCAGGAGATCTACTAGAATATTAGCAACCAGGAAATGTTGGGGCGGTTTCTGTATAGTGCACCTTTAAAAGACTGTCTGGTTGTGTCCTTGGCTGCCTTCAGGGGCCTTACTGATACACTACATGCCTTCAGGTGTCTCACTGACACACTGGATGCCTTCAGGTGTCTCACTGATACACTGCATGCCTTCAGGGGCCTCACTGATACACTGGATGCCTTCAGGGGCCTCACTGATACACTACATGCCTTCAGGGGCCTCACTGATACACTACATGCCATCAGGGGCCTTACTGATACACTACATGCCTTCAGGTGTCTTACTGATACACTGGATGCCTTCAGGTGTCTCACTGATACACTGGATGCCTTCAGGTGTCTTACTGATACACTGGATGCCTTCAGGTGTCTCACTGATACACTACATGCCTTCAGGTGTCTCACTGATACACTGGATGCCTTCAGGTGTCTTACTGATACACTGGATGCCTTCAGGTGTCTCACTGATACACTGCATGCCTTCAGGTGTCTCACTGATACACTGGATGCCTTCAGGTGTCTCACTGATACACTGGATGCCTTCAGGTGTCTCACTGATACACTACATGCCTTCAGGTGTCTCACTGATACACTGGATGCCTTCAGGTGTCTCACTGATACACTGCATGCCTTCAGGTGTCTCACTGATACACTGCATGCCTTCAGGTGTCTCACTGATACACTGCATGCCTTCAGGGGCCTCACTGATACACTGCATGCCTTCAGGTGTCTCACTGATACACTGCATGCCTTCAGTGGTCTTGGTTGCTTTCAGGGGTCTAACTGATGACTGGCAACCTGAGATGAAATTAATCAGATTCTGGGGTTTCTTTGTTCTCTGTCTGTCTGTCTGTCTGTCTGTCTGTCTGTCTGTCTGTCTGTCTGTCTGTCTGTCTGTCTGTCTGTCTGTCTGTCTGTCTGTCTGTCTGTCTGTCTGTCTGTCTGTCTGTCTGTCTGTCTGTCTGTCTGTCTGTCTGTCTGTCTGTCTGTCTGTCTGTCTGTCTGTCTGTCTCTCTCTCTCTCTCTCTCTCTCCCTCCCTTTCTCTCTCTCTCTCTCTCTCTCTCTACAAGCAGTTCTTTATCACAGTTGTTGCTCAGTCATAAGTCAATATAAAACTGTGAAAGTAAAACAAATCTATACTGCCCTATTCCACAGGATGTTCCACTCTGTATGAAACCTTTACTGTAGGTTACAGTAAACTAGCAGCATTACATCATTTTACCAGTTTATAATTCCACCGTGTCAGTCTGCATTATGCCATTCCCACCTCAGAAGCACACCTTTTGAAGACAGGGGCTTATGTTTTTCTGCTGATTAGTGGTCGGCCTTGACAGACCCCTAATTTAATAACCACACATTTAAAACCCAGAAGAAGAAAAAAATCGGTAGGTTTGAATGTGTATTTAATGCAGTACCGTGTCCCTTTAAAACTTCTGACAAAAAGCCCATATGATCCCTGAGCTCCAATCACCAATTCCTTCTGCAAAAGCAGCCTCTGCATTTTTGTCTGTCTGAATGCTAGGAAGGCGAAAAAACATTGAGGAGAAGAAGAAACTGAAGAAATGTGAAAATCCAACGAACATTTTCATGGCCAACGGAAGTCGATGCATAAGGAGTTATATTGGGACTCCTTTTTGCCTCGAAACCTCGGATCAAAATGGTACAGTAGAGCGCTGCGTTTGTATAATTTTTTGGTCCCTTCTTGATCTCTTCCACATTTGAGCTACTTAGCTAGGCTGATAACTTACTCTAGTTCTGTCCCACAATGTTTGTTGCTTTATTTGTCATTAATGCTACTTCTTGCATTTACTTATTCGTGGTAAAGTTTGCAACTTGCATGGAACTCAAGTTGACATTTGGAGCTGTTACAAGAATGTAATGGCTACGATAGCTACATTGTTGCACAGAAAGAGTTAAATTCTTTAATATCGGGATGTCTCGGCAAGGATCAGATCGTGACGGGTGAATATTTACATACGGGGAGAGAGAGTGAAACTAACGGGCCACTATGGAAAAAACACAGCTGGCTGTGTTATAACACGTTTACTTCATCATTTATATTAATACACTAGCAGCCTACAGTAAACAATACAGCAACAATGTAGCTAAATGCGCTGTCTGTAGGTTATGACATGGTAACATTGTGGTCTCTGTAAGTTGCAGGTGATTCTCGTCTGAACTTCAATACAAGACATCTGCGTACTGGCTGTCCCTGATAAATTAGCATAAAGCTTAATGTCACAGTCTAGAGACACTGCCCACCCCAAACCCCATCCTTCTCCTCTCGCCACGGTCACAAATATCACAGATTTGCTTAAAATGCAAGATCACTGATTCTGCCAGCCAGGTCACCGTGACACAAGTCAGTATTCGACGTCCTTCCGTGTCTGAGAGATGTTGGGAGATGACGTAGAAACCGGACCCTAGGGGCAACAGTGAGCCCGCTTACCTTCCAGTAGGATTCGGTTTTGCTAGTGTGTTGTGGTTTGGGATTGCAGATGGGAGTTTTGTTTTAAACCTATCCCAAACCTTAACCCTTACCTTAACCATTCGGAGCTAATGCCTAACCTTAAGATGTCGATATTAATGTAGTACTTAAGCCTAACGTTGAACATTCAGATTTAATCATTTAACCTTTAAACAATTCAAAATATGACGTCAGCAACAACTTCGAAAATGTAATGTTTGCAAAACATGGATGAAGGTCTAATTCTAACGCAAGACTGTGAGCACTAGTTGGATTCTGCCAGGCCCTGAAATTCTTTCCTTTCTGAGATCATATAGTCAATATTTCTTTGCAGTAGTTTGATCGCACAAGTTAATATTTTATATGTTGGAGTAGTATGCTAAAGTTGGTTATCATTGAAGTTTTAAATGACTATATTCTAATTTACAGTTGTCCATGACAGCAATGTCCTAGGGGTCAGATGGAGATAAGTATGTGTCATAATAATAATAACATAGTAATTAACCTAATTTAAATATTTATATTTCTAGTCAAACCATAAGTCACATAAGAGGGAACCCTATGTTGCTTTTATTACACTTGATTTCAGCTGAAGACCCTGAGAGAATGCGATAACAGAGGGAGAGGTGGAGAGGCAGGGAGAGAGGGGGGAGGCAAGGGAGAGCGAGGGGGGAAAGGGGGGAGAGAGAGGAAAGAGAGGCAGGGAGAGCGAGATAAACTGGGAGAGAGAGAAAGAGAGATTAACACAGAGATAGAGAGAGCTGTGCTCGTGCAGACAGACCAGGGTAGATGGACTGCGGGGTCATGTTGGGATGCCTCATTAGAGCAGCATGTGGCTTTGTGTGTAGAGAGGTGGAGGGAGACAGCAGTGGAGTTAGTAATCCCATGGTGCATCACATCTGGATGTAGAGGGAGGCTCTGCTGGATAATATCTGGGTCAGGTCAACGGGGTTAGCCTGCCCGCGCTCCTTTCCTGGTGCCGTTAGCCTGCCCTCCCTCCTTGGTGCCGTTAGCCCTGCCTCCTTGGTGCCGTTAGCCCTCGCTCCTTGGTGCCGTTAGCCCTCCCTCCTTGGTGCTGTTAGCCCTCTCTCCTTGGTGCCGTTAGCCCTCTCTCCTTGGTGCAGTTAGCCCTCCCTCCCTGGTGCCGTTAGCCCTCCCTCCCTGGTGCCGTTAGCCCTCCCTCCTTGGTGCCATTAGCCCTCCCTCCTTGGTGCCGTTAGCTCTCCCTCCCTGGTGCCGTTAGCCCTCCCTCCTTGGTGCAGTTAGCCCTCCCTCCTTGATGCCGTTAGCTCTCCCTCCTTGGTGCCGTTAGCCCTCCCTCCTTGGTGCCGTTAGCCCTCCCTCCTTGGTGCCGTTAGCCCTCCCTCCTTGGTGCCGTTAGCCCTCTCTCCTTGATGCCGTTAGCCCTCCCTCCTTGATGGCGCTAGATTGCCCTCCCTCCTTGGTGGCGCTAGATTGCCCTCCCTCCTTGGTGGCGCTAGATTGCCGTCCCTCCTTGGTGCCGTTAGCCCTCCCTCCCTGGTGCCGTTAGCCCTCCCTCCTTGGTGCCGTTAACCCTCCCTCCCTGATGCCGTTAGCTCTCCCTCCTTGGTGCCGTTAGCCCTCCCTCCTTGGTGCCGTTAGCCCTCCCTCCCTGGTGCCGTTACCCTCCCTCCTTGGTGCCGTTAGCCCTCCCTCCTTGGTGCCGTTAGCCCTCCCTCCTTGATGCCGTTAGCCCTCCCTCCTTGATGCCGTTAGCCCTCCCTCCCTGGTGCCGTTAGCCTTCCCTCCCTGGTGCCGTTAGCCCTCCCTCCCTGGTGCCGTTAGCGCTCCCTCCTTGGTGCCGTTAGCCCTCCCTCCCTGGTGCCGTTAGCCCTCCCTCCCTGGTGCCGTTAGCCCTCCCTCCCTGGTGCCGTTAGCCCTCCCTCTTTGGTGCCGTTAGCCCTCCCTCCTTGGTGCCGTTAGCCCTCCCTCCTTGGTGCCGTTAGCCCTCCCTCCTTGGTGCCGTTAGCTCTCCCTCCCTGGTGCCGTTAGCTCTCCCTCCCTGGTGCCGTTAGCTCTCCCTCCCTGGTGCCGTTAGCTCTCCCTCCCTGGTGCCGTTAGCTCTCCCTCCTTGGTGCCGTTAGCCCTCCCTCCTTGGTGCCGTTAGCCCTCCGTCCCTGGTGCCGTTAGCCCTCCGTCCCTGGTGCCGTTAGCCCTCCCTCCTTGGTGCCGTTAACCCTCCCTCCCTGATGCCGTTAGCTCTCCCTCCTTGGTGCCGTTAGCCCTCCCTCCTTGGTGCCGTTAGCCCTCCCTCCCTGGTGCCGTTACCCTCCCTCCTTGGTGCCGTTAGCCCTCCCTCCTTGGTGCCGTTAGCCCTCCCTCCTTGATGCCGTTAGCCCTCCCTCCTTGATGCCGTTAGCCCTCCCTCCCTGGTGCCGTTAGCCTTCCCTCCCTGGTGCCGTTAGCCCTCCCTCCCTGGTGCCGTTAGCGCTCCCTCCTTGGTGCCGTTAGCCCTCCCTCCCTGGTGCCGTTAGCCCTCCCTCCCTGGTGCCGTTAGCCCTCCCTCCCTGGTGCCGTTAGCCCTCCCTCTTTGGTGCCGTTAGCCCTCCCTCCTTGGTGCCGTTAGCCCTCCCTCCTTGGTGCCGTTAGCCCTCCCTCCTTGGTGCCGTTAGCTCTCCCTCCCTGGTGCCGTTAGCTCTCCCTCCCTGGTGCCGTTAGCTCTCCCTCCCTGGTGCCGTTAGCTCTCCCTCCCTGGTGCCGTTAGCTCTCCCTCCTTGGTGCCGTTAGCCCTCCCTCCTTGGTGCCGTTAGCCCTCCATCCCTGGTGCCGTTAGCCCTCCGTCCCTGGTGCCGTTAGCCCTCCGTCCCTGGTGCCGTTAGCCCTCCCTCACTGGTGCCGTTAGCCATCCTTCCTTGGTGCCGTTAGACTGCCCTCCCTCCCAGGTGCCGTTAGCCCTCCCTCCTTGGTGCCGTTAGACTGCCCTCCCTCCCTGGTGCCGTTAGACTGCCCTCCCTCCCTGGTGCCGTTAGCCCTCCCTCCCTGGTGCCGTTAGCCCTCCCTCCTTGGTGCCGTTAGACTGCCCTCTCTGGTGCCGTTAGACTGCCCTCCCTCCCTGGTGCAATTAAGGTTTCAGCATGCTTCCCAGTTTGTGCATTTATTATGTCAACATTTTGTGACGTATTTTTTCGCTCTGGAATTCGGTAATTTTTCTGGTTTGGGCACACATTTTTTTTCTTGAGTCAAGCCGAAGTCTACACCCCTCTTTCAGTGATTGGTCAACAGAAGGGATTCTTCAATAAATTCTTTGTCAATCAATGGTAGACGACTCGCTTTCATAAAAATGTATTAATTGAGAAATACTGCACTAAACGTCTTAGACATAAAATTGCGCGACTAAGATCTCTGCAAAAAGTCAAAATTAATGACAGGTTTCTTGAGTTAGCGTAGATTAGCTTAGCTTAGACTATTTTGAGGAAGTACAGTGCCTTGCGAAAGTATTCGGCCCCCTTGAATTTTGCGACCTTTTGCCACATTTCAGGCTTCAAACATAAAGATAAAACTTTATTTTTTTGTGAAGAATCAACAACAAGTGGGACACAATCATGAAGTGGAACGACATTTATTGGATATTTCAAACTTTTTTAACAAATCAAAAACTGAAAAATTGGGCGTGCAAAATTATTCAGCCCCTTTACTTTCAGTGCAGCAAACTCTCTCCAGAAGTTCAGTGAGGATCTCTGAATGATCCAATGTTGACCTAAATGACTAATGATGATAAATACAATCCACCTGTGTGTAATCAAGTCTCCGTATAAATGCACCTGCACTGTGATGGTCTCAGAGGTCCGTTAAAAGCGCAGAGAGCATCATGAAGAACAAGGAACACACCAGGCAGGTCCGAGATACTGTTGTGAAGAAGTTTAAAGCCGGATTTGGATACAAAAATATTTCCCAAGCTTTAAACATCCTAAGGAGCACTGTGCAAGCGATAATATTGAAATGAAAGGAGTATCAGACCACTGCAAATCTACCAAGACCTGGCCGTCCCTCTAAACTTTCAGCTCATACAAGGAGAAGACTGATCAGAGATGCAGCCAAGAGGCCCATGATCACTCTGGATGAACTGCTGAGATCTACAGCTGAGGCGGGAGACTCTGTTCATAGGACAACAATCAATCGTATATTGCACAAATCTGGCCTTTATGGAAGAGTGGCAAGAAGAAAGCCATTTCTTAAAGATATCCATAAAAAGTGTCGGTTAAAGTTTGCCACAAGCCACCTGGGAAACACACCAAACATGTGGAAGAAGGTGCTCTGGTCAGATGAAACCAAAATTGAACTTTTTGGCAACAATGCAAAACGTTATGTTTGGCGTAAAAGCAACACAGCTGAACATACCATCCCCACTGTCAAACATGGTGGTGGCAGCATCATGGTTTGGGCCTGCTTTTCTTCAGCAGGGACAGGGAAGATGGTTAAAATTGATGGGAAGATGGATGGAGCCAAATACAGGACCATTCTGGAAGAAAACCTGATGGAGTCTGCAAAAGACCTGAGACTGGGACGGAGATTTGTCTTCCAACAACACAATGATCCAAAACATAAAGCAAAATCTACAATGGAATGGTTCAAAAATAAACATATCCAGGTGTTAGAATGGCCAAGTCAAAGTCCAGACCTGAATCCAATCGAGAATCTGTGGAAAGAACTGAAAACTGCTGTTCACAAATGCTCTCCATCCAACCTCACTGAGCTCGAGCTGTTTTGCAAGGAGGAATGGGAAAAAATGTCAGTCTCTCGATGTGCAAAACTGATAGAGACATACCCCAAGCGACTTACAGCTGTAATCGCAGCAAAAGGTGGCGCTACAAAGTATTAACTTAAGGGGGCTGAATAATTTTGCACGCCGAATTTTTCAGTTTTTGATTTGTTAAAAAAGTTTGAAATATCCAATAAATGTCGTTCCACTTCATGATTGTGTCCCACTTGTTGTTGATTCTTCACAAAAAAATACAGTTTTATATCTTTATGTTTGAAGCCTGAAATGTGGCAAAAGTTCTCAAAGTTCAAGGGGGCCGAATACTTTCGCAAGGCACTGTATATACTGGCTACAGCGTCTCGAAATGGACAAACGGTACTATTGCCCTCTCTGGTGCTGTTAGCAATCTCTGGTGCTGTTAGCCTGGTTCTAGCACTGTGTTAACCTGTCTTCCCTGGTGCCATTAGCCTGTCCTTGTTCTGTTAGCCTGGTGCCATTAGCCTGTCCTTGTTCTGTTAGCCTGGTCCTAGCACTGTGTTAACCTGCCCTCCCTGGTGCCGGGAAACAGATATTTTCTCCCAGCTCTGTTCTGTTGGGGAAACAGCTCTGTTCTGCCTGCTCTGTTCTGTTGGGGAAACAGCTCTGTTCTGTTGGGGAAACAGCTCTGTTCTGTTGGGGAAACAGCTCTGTTCTGTTGGGGAAACAGCTATGTTCTGTTGGTCAAACAGCTCTGTTCTGTTGGGGAAACAGCTCTGTTCTGTTAGGGAAACAGCTCTGTTCTGTTGGTCAAACAGCTCTGTTCTGTTGGGGAAACAGCTCTGTTCTGTTGGGGAAACAGCTCTGTTCTGTTGGGGAAACAGCTCTGTTCTGTTGGGGAAACAGCTCTGTTCTGTTGGGGAAACAGCTCTGTTCTGTTGGGGAAACAGCTCTGTTCTGTTGGGGAAACAGCTCTGTTCTGTTGGGGAAACAGCTCTGTTCTGTTGGGGAAACAGCTCTGTTCTGTTGGGGAAACAGTTCTGTTCTGTTGGGGAAACAGTTCTGTTCTGTTGGGGAAACAGCTCTGTTCTGTTGGGGAAACAGCTCTGTTCTGTTGGGGAAACAGCTCTGTTCTGTTGGGGAAACAGCTCTGCTCTGTTGGTCAAACAGCTCTGTTCTGTTGGGGAAACAGCTCTGTTCTGTTGGTCAAAACAGCTCTGTTCTGTTGGGGAAACAGCTCTGTTCTGTTGTTCAAACAGCTCTGTTCTGTTGGGGAAACAGCTCTGTTCTGTTGGGGAAACAGCTCTGTTCTGTTGGGGAAACAGCTCTGTTCTGTTGGGGAAACAGCTCTGTTATTTTGGTCAAACAGCTCTGCTCTGTTGGTCAAACAGCTCTGTTCTGTTGGGGAAACAGCTCTGTTATTTTGGTCAAAACAGCTCTGTTCTGTTGGTCAAAACAGCTCTGTTCTGTTGGGGAAACAGCTCTGTTCTGTTGGTCAAACAGCTCTGTTCTGTTCGGGAAACAGCTCTGTTCTGCCAGCTCTGTTCTGTTGGTCAAACAGCTCTGTTCTGCCAGCTCTGTTCTGTTGGGGAAACAGCTCTGTTCTGTTGGGGAAACAGCTCTGTTCTGTTGGGGAAACAGCTCTGTTCTGTTGAGGAAACAGCTCTGTTCTGTTGGGGAAACAGCTCTGTTCTGCCTGCTCTGTTGGTCAAACAGCTCTGTTCTGTTGGGGAAACAGCTCTGTTCTGTTGGTCAAAACAGCTCTGTTCTGTTAGTCAAAACAGCTCTGTTCTGTTGGTCAAAACAGCTCTGTTCTGTTAGTCAAAACAGCTCTGTTCTGTTGGTCAAACAGCTCTGTTCTGTTGGTCAAACAGCTCTGTTCTGTTGGTCAAACAGCTCTGTTCTGTTGGGGAAACAGCTCTGTTCTGTTGTTTTAGATTTGTTTTTTCACTTTTCTTTTTACTTTTACATGCAGAGGGTAAACTGCTAAGCGGTGTGGATATATAGGGTTAGAGGATAGGGATAGATAGAGGGGAATGGGTTCATTCAACTTGCTGATGTGACACAGAATGTTTCTTTAATCTGTTGGTAAACACTGATGTGCTCTAGATAATTTACTCAAATTACATTGCTATTTTAGAAGAGGGATTAACTAATTTAGTTACATTGCTGTTTTAGAATAGGGATTATAAACTGGGTGGTTCGAGCCCTGAATGCTGGTTGTTTGACAGCCATGGTATATCAGTATACCACGGGTATGACAAAAGTTATTTTTACTGCTCTAATTATGTTGGTAACCAGTTTATAATAGCAATAAGGCACCTCGGAGGTTTGTGATATATGGCCAATATACCACGGGTAAGGGCTTTGTCCATGTTTCAGAATAAAGATGAACTAATTTAGTTTACATTGCTGTTTCAGAATAGAGATGAACTAATTTAGTTTACATTGCTGTTTCAGAGTAGAGTTTAACTAATTTAGTTTACATTGCTGTTTCAGAGTAGGGATTAACTAATTTAGTTTACATTGCTGTTTCAGAGTAGGGATTAACTAATTTAGTTTACATTGCTGTTTCAGAATAGAGATGAACTAATTTAGTTACATCAGAAAGGGGGGAGTTTGTTTTAATAATGTCACAATTCATCTTCACTGTAAAAACCCCACCAGACTAATTTGTAACTTTGCCTTCATGTTCTTCAAGTTTGTAAACATTTGATAGATGGTGACAGTTGATAGAATTATTAAAACAGCATTATCTACATTTTTTGATGACCCCACAAAATTCACATAGACATATTGTTATAGATCTGTCATTCTCATTGAAACCAGTCGAATAATCTGTAGGTCTGTTCTATGTGCACTATTTCTATGCTTCGTGTTCTTAAATTTAGTTTTTGCGTCTTTTGCTTTCGTTTTTTGTACACCAGTTTCAAACAGCTGAAAATACAAGAGTTATGGAAAAGTTAGTTATGGAAAATATATATCACAGTAATTTAGATGGTACAATGATTCTCTACAATATACTTGCTTTGTTTTGTCACATAAACTGAAATTAAGCAAACATAGAATTTTTGCAACCAGGAATTGGCAGAGTGATTTCTGCATTGTTCATCTTTAAATATGTTTTCCTTATTTTTACAAAGTACTTTTTCACAGAATAGAAGACATTGCTACTACATATTTCTCTCAATTTAATTCAATGGGTTTTATTGGCATGGGAAACATACAGTATGTTTACATTGCCAAAGCAAATGGAATAGACAATTGCTCTCTCTCTCTCGCGCTCTCCCATCCTTCTCTTCTACCTACCATCAAAGGGTGCTGAGAATTTTACATAACAACCTATTCAGGGCATTCCTTCATGCCAACCTCTCTCTTTCTCTCTCTCTCTCTCTCTCTCTCAAAATTCAGTAGACTTTATTGACTTGGCAAGTTAAATTACTTACATTGTCACATTAGTAAATCCAAGATGGTGTAGCAGTCAGGCGTCTTTTGTCTTCGTCTTGTCATGTATATATCTTTACATATCTTTTTTCTTTGCATATTTTTCTTAACCCCAACTTTAACATACTCTCCTGCAACCCGCCTCACCCAATGTGGTATGGATCTGTTATTTTCTTTACTTTAGAACTGGAACCCCCAACAGAAGCTAGCCAGCTAACTAGCTATTAGCTAGTAGTCAGCTAGCTACCGCTAGCGGTCATCAGCTAACCTTTAGCCCGGACAACTCCTGCCAGTCTGCACAGCCCGAATCAACACAGAGCTTATCCCCGGATTCCTACCTCAAGTTCTGAACCTCTTCACCTGGATCATCGCTGCTAGCCAGCTGCTATCCGACTGGCTTCTCCTGGCTAACGTCTCCGCACCTAAGCAAGCACCAAGCAAGCACCAATTAGCCTGGAGCTAGCCTATGCTAGGCCCATCTCACGGCAAGTTGAAGAGGTCCATCAGCCGCTCCTTGAGCTACAATACCTATTTTGTCAATTGGCCTGGACCCCTTTTATTGTCGATACGGTTTTCAACAGGCTCCTCCGTTGCGACGTTCCCTGAATGCCAACCTGCTATCCTGCTAGCCGCGGCCCGCTAGCTGTCTAGAGCGTACCGGACTGTTAGCTGAAATAGTCCATCAGACAATTTTTTGGGGCTATTATACCAATTTTGACAATTGGCCTGGACCCTTTTACTACATGGAGCTCTGCTGATCCATGACGACTGATCTGCCGACGTCACCGCACGAGGAGGCTCCAACAGACTTCTTCCGTCGCGACGTCCTTCTAAGGCCTTTCTGCTAGCCTGCTATCCCCGGCCCGCTAGCTGTCTGAATCGCCGTGTCTCCAGCTCTGCCAGCTACTCACTGGACCATATGATCACTTGGCTATGCATGCCTCTCCCTAATGTCAATATGTCTTGTCCATTGCTGTTTTGGTTAGTGATTATTGTCTTTTTTCACTGTAGAGCCTCCAGCCCTGCTCAATATGCCTCAGCTACCCCTCTTGTCCCACTTCCCACATATGCGGTGACATCACCTGGTTTAATTGATGTCTCTAGAGACAAACCCTCTTTAATCGTCACTCAATGCCTAGGTTTACCCCCAAAGAACTCACATCCTACCACTCCTTTGTCTGTACATTATGCCTTGAATCTATCTTAATGCGCCCAGAAACCTGCTCCTTTTACTCTCTGTTCCGAACTCACTAGACGACCAGTTCTTATAGCCTTTAACCGTACCATTATCCTACTCCTTCTCTGTTCCTCTGGTGATGTAGAGGTTAATCCAGGCCCAGCTGTGCCTAACTCCACTCCTACTCCTCAGGTGCTCTCATTAGTTGACTTTTGTAACTGTAAAATCCTTGGTTTCATGCATGTTAACATTAGAAGCCTCCTCCCTAAGTTTGTTTTACTCACTGCTTTAGCAAACTCTGCCAACACGGATGTCCTAGTCGTGTCTGAGTCCTGGCATAAGAAGGCCACCAAAAACCCTGAAAATACCATCCCTAACTATAACATTTTCCGACAAGATAGAACTGCCAAAGGGGGCGGAGCTAGCCTGCAGAGTTCTGTCATACTATCCAGGTCTGTGCCCAAACAATTTGAACTTCTACTTTTAAAAATCCACCTTTCCAGAAACAAGTCTCTCACGGTTGCCTCCTGCTATAGACCACCTTCTGTCCCCAGCTGTGCCCTGGACACCATATGTGAATTGATTTCCCCCCATCTATCTTCAGAGCTCATGCTGTTAGGTGACCTAAACTGGGACATGATTTACACCCCGGCCATCCTACAATCTACGCTTGATGCTCTCAATCTCACACAAATGATCAATGAACCTACCAGGTACAACCCCAAATCTGTAAACACGAGCACCCTCATAGATATCATCCTAACCAACTTGCCCTCCGAATACACCTCTGCTGTCTTCAACCAGGATCTCAGCAATCACTGCCTCATTGCTTGCGTCCGTAATGGGACTGCGGTCAAACGACCACCCCTCATCACTGTCGAACGCACCCTAAATCACTTCAGCAAGCAGGCCTTTCTAATCGACCTGGCCGGGGTATCCTGGAAGGATATTGACCTTATTCTGTCAGTAGAAGATGCCTGGTTATTCTTTTAAAAGTGCTTTCCTCACTATCTTAAATAAGCATGCCCCATTCAGAAAATGTAGAACCAGGAACAGATATAGCCCGTGATTCACTCCAGACCTGACTGCACTTGACCAGCACAAAAATATCCTGTGGCGTACTGCATTAGCATCGAATAGCCCCCGCGATATGCAACTTTTCAGGGAAGTTAGGAACAAATATACACAGGCAGTTAGAAAAGCTAAGGATAGCTTTTTCAAACAGAAATTTGCTTATATTCCTGTCAAGGCAGCAGCTACTCTTCCTGGGGTTTATTTTGGATCCCCATTAGTTCCTGCCAAGGCAGCAGCTACTCTTCCTGGGGTTTATTATGGATCCCCATTAGTTCCTGCCAAGGCAGCAGCTACTCTTCCTGGGGTTTATTATGGATCCCCATTAGTTCCTGCCAAGGCAGCAGCTACTCTTCCTGGGGTTTATTATGGATCCCCATTAGTTCCTGCCAAGGCAGCAGCTACTCTTCCTGGGGTTTATTATGGATCCCCATTAGTTCCTGCCAAGGCAGCAGCTACTCTTCCTGGGGTTTATTATGGATCCCCATTAGTTCCTGCCAAGGCAGCAGCTACTCTTCCTGGGGTTTATTATGGATCCCCATTAGTTCCTGCCAAGGCAGCAGCTACTCTTCCTGGGGTTTATTATGGATCCCCATTAGTTCCTGCCAAGGCAGCGGCTACTCTTCCTGGGGTTTATTATGGATCCCCATTAGTTCCTGCCAAGGCAGCGGCTACTCTTCCTGGGGTTTATTATGGATCCCCATTAGTTCCTGCCAAGGCAGCAGCTACTCTTCCTGGGGTCTAGCAACATTAAGGCAGTTACACAATATATATTTTTTGATAATACATTCTACTGCTTTCATCATTTACCTGATGTGGAATAGAGTTCCATGTAGTCATGGCTCTATGTAGTACTGTATGCCTCCCATAGTCTGTTACAGACTTGGGGACTGTGAAGATACCTTTGGTGGCATGTCTTGTGGGGTATGCATGGGTTTCTGAGATGTGTGCTAGTATATTAAACAGACAGCTCGGTACATTCAGCTTGTCAACATTTCTTACAAAAACAAGTAATGAGGAAGTCAATCTCTCTTCCACTTTGAGCCATGAGAGATTGGCATGCATGTCATTCATGTTAACTCTGCATGTACTTTTAAGGGCCAGCCGTGCTGCCATGTTCTGAGACAACTGCAAGGGGCCTAAACAGCTACCCTGGGGAATTCCTGCTTCAACCTGGATTACGTTTGAGATGCTTCCATTAAAGAACACCCTCTGTTTTCTGCTAGACAAGTATCTCTTTGTCTACATTATAGCAGGGGGTAACCATATTATAGCAGGGGGTAAGCCATAACACATATGTGTGTTATATGTTCATATGTTTTTCCAGCAGCAGACAGCCATGAGCCAATCATCAGTAATTTGTTTAACTGCTATTCTTGTTGCGTAGCATTCTATCAGGTCAAACACCAAATTCTTATTTTCAATGACTGCCTAGGAACAGCGGGTTAACTGCCTTGTTCAGGAGCAGAACGGCAGATTTGTACCTTGTCAGCTCAGGGATTTGATCTTGCAACCTTCCGGTTACTAGTCCAGCGCTCTAACCACTAGGCTACCTAGGGGGCTTTACTATTCTTGGGTAGCGGAATGACTTTTGCTTCCCTCACTCAATCAATCAAATGTATTTATAAAGCCTTTCTTACGTCGAGAGAGAGAGAGAGAGAGAGAGAGAGAGAGAGAGAGAGAGAGAGAGAGAGAGAGAGAGAGAGAGAGAGAGAGAGAGAGAGAGAGAGAGAGAGAGAGAGAGAGAGAGAGAGAGAGAGAGAGAGAGAGAGAGAGAGAGAGAGAGAGAGAGAGAGAGAGAGAGAGAGAGAGAGAGAGAGAGAGAGAGAGAGAGAGAGAGAGAGAGAGAGAGAGAGAGAGAGAGAGAGAGAGAGAGAGAGAGAGAGAGAGAGAGAGAGAGAGAGAGAGAGAGAGAGAGAGAGAGAGAGAGAGAGAGGGTTAGTCACATTATTTTTTAATTTGCAGCATGTTTACCATTTATCATTTGGTCTGCCAGACCTATTTGCCATACGTTTTGCCTCATCCCTCTCAACCATACCATTTTTAAATTCCTCATCAATCCAAGGGGATTTAACCGTTTTTACAGTCATTTTCTTAAATGGGTGCTTATTAGTAACTGGAATAAGCGATTTCATAAATGTGTCAAGTGCAACGTCTGGTTGCTCCTCATTACACACCACAGACCAGCACATATTATTTACATCAACAACATATGAATCACTACAACACTTATTGTATGAACTCTTATACACTATATTAGGCCCAGCCTGACCTCTTATACACTATATTAGGCCCAGCCCAACTGTGGTTTTCCTAGATATGGCTATTATATTGTGATCACTACATCCTATGGATTTGGATACTGCTTTAAAACACATTTCTGCAGCATTAGTAAAGATGTGATCCAAATATATTGATGATTTAATTCCTGTGTTGTTTGTAACTACCCTGGTAGGTTGACTGACAACCTGAACCAGGTTACAGTTTGAAGCTTTCTCCTGAGTGGGCAGCTTGATGAAAGCCAGTCAATATTTAAATCACTCACAAAATATACCTCTCTATTGATATCACATACATTATCAAGCGTTTCACATATTATCCAGATACTGACTGTTAGCACTTGGTGGTCTATAGCAGCTTCCCACCAGAATGGACTTTAGATGAGGCAGATGAACCTGTAGCCATATTACTTCAACAGTATTTAACATGAGATCCTCTCTAAGCTTTACAGGAATGTGGTTCTGAATATAAACAGCAACACCTCCACCATTGCCATTTCTGTATTTTCAGTAAATGTTATAACCATGTATTGCTACCACTGTATCATCAAAGGTATTATCTAAGTGAGTTTCAGAGATAGTCAGAATATGAATAAAAAGCAAGTTATTGACTTCATGGACCTCAGGCTACATATGTTAATATGGGACATTTTTAGCACTTTTCTAGGTTGATTGATTGTTTTTAATGCTCTACTGGGAAGTTCATCAGAAGTAGATTTGATAGTGCAGGGTGAGCTGCACACAGTGGTCTTCCTAATAGGACACACCACCTCAGTGTTAACAGTGGTCTTCCTACTAGGACACACCACCTCAGTGTTAACAGTGGTATTCCTACTAGGACACACCACCTCAGTGGTCTTCCTACTAGGACAAACCACCTCAGTGTTAACAGTGGTCTTCCTATAGGACACACCACCTCAGTGGTAACAGTGGTCTTCCTACTAGGACACACCTCCTCAGTGTTAACAGTGGTCTTCCTACTAGGACACACCACCTCAGTGTTAACATTGGTCTTCCTACTAGGACACACCACCTCAGTATTAACAGTGGTCTTCCTTCTAGGACACACCACCTCAGTGTTAACATTGGTCTTCCTACTAGGACACACCACCTCAGTATTAACAGTGGTCTTCCTTCTAGGACACACCACCTCAGTATTAAAACTTCTTATGAGCGGAACCCCTCGACAACATTCCGCTGAAAAGGCGGAATGGAAAGGAAATTCTAAAATATTTTTTTTAAATATGTAACTTTCACTCATTAACAAGTCCAATACACCAAATTAAAGATAAACTTCTTGTTGATCTACCCATCGTGTCCGATTTTAAAAATGCTTTACAGTGAAAGCACAACACATGATTGATTATATTAGGTCAGAGCCAAGTCACAAAAACACACACAGCCATTTTTCCAGCCAAAGAGAGGAGTCACAAAAAGCAGAAATATAGATAAAATTAATCACTAACCTTTGATGATCTTCATCAGATGACACTCATAGGACATAATGTTACACAACACGTGAGTTTTGTTCGATAAAGTGCATATTTATATCCAAAAATCTCAGTTTACATTGGCGCGTTACGTTCGGAAATGTTTTGCTTCCAAAACATCCGGTGATTTTGCAGAGAGCCACATCAATTTACAGAAATACTCATAATAAACATTGTTAAAAGATACAACCGTTATTCACAGAATTAAAGATATACTTCTCCTTAATGCAACCGCTGTGTCAGATTTCAAAAAAACTTTACGGAAAAAGCAAACCATGCAATAATCTGAGTACGGCGTTCAGACGACAAATCAAGCCAAGGAGATGTCCGCCATGTTGGAGTCAACAGAAGTCAGAAATAACATTATAAATATTCACTTACCTTTGATGATCTTCACCAGAATGCACTCCCAGAAATCCCAGTTCCACAATAAATGTTTGATTTGTTCGATAAAGTTCATCTTTATGTCCAAATTCCTCCTTGTTGTTAGCGCGTTCAGCCCAGTAATCCAACTTCATGACGCACGAGCAGACGAAAAGTCAAAAAGTTCCGTTATAGTCTAGAAACATGTCAAACGATGTATAAAATCAATCTTTAGGATGTTTTTAACATAGTTCTTCAATAATGTTCCAACCGGAGAATTCCTTTGTCTGTAGAAATGCAATGGAACAGAGCTCACTCTCACATGAACAAGCGTCACGATCTCGTGGCACTCTGCCAGACCAATGACTCAAAGAGCCCTTATGAGCCCCCACTTCACAGTAGAAGCATCAAACAAGGTTCTAAAGACTGGTGACATCTAGTGGAAGCCTTAGGAAATGCAATTTGACCCCATAGACACTGCATTCGATAGGGAATGAGTTGAAAAACTACAAACCTCAGATTTCCCACTTTCTGGTTGCATTTCTCAGGTTTTCGCCTGCCATATGAGTTCTGTTATACTCACAGACATAATTCAAACAGTTTTAGAAACTTTCAGAGTGTTTTCTATCCAAATCTACTAATAATATGCATATATTAGCAACTGGACCTGAGTAGCAGACAGTTTACTCTGGGCACCTTATTCATCCAAGATACTCAATACTGCCCCCAGCCATAACAAGTTAACAAAGGTATTCAGGGCAGTTAGATGGACATAAATTAAGTCACTTACATTGTGTCTGCCAACGCCCCTAGGAAAATACCCATTTAATGCAGCGTTATGACAACTCATTGTTACAATGGTAGGGATTAGCTGAGCTGGGCTTGGGTCATTGATAAGTCATTGTTTCAACTCAGCCTTGAAATGCGTGGACAGAGTCCAGGAGCCAAGATGATTTGGAATGACTCCGTCATTCCTGTAGAGTATCTTCTGTTTCCAGAAAGTGTCAAAGTTATCTATTAAAGTGACTCCAGCAGGGCTACAGTAGTCTTTTAGCCAGATGTTTAATGCCAGCAGTCTGCTGAATCTTTCACACCCACGGCCCAACGATGGTTGAGTCTTTTAATGCTAAAATCAGTTCTTTAAATTCAAATTTCAGATGTTCCGAGCTAGCCGTCCTGATGTCGTTTGACCCTACATGGACTATGACTGTGTCAGCTCCCGGCATCTGTGGTAGAACAGTCTGAAGCAGCCTTGTTATGTCCTGTACTCGTTCTACTGGGTAGCACAGGGTTTTTGCCTTGGGGACCGATATGTTTCTCACCATAGAGCTGCCTATGATGACAGCTGGCGATTGTTAAATGGTCCAGTCACTCAGACAGCCTCACAGTCTGATGAGGGTAGGAGCTCCGAGGATCTGAACCCGAAGTAGAAGCCACCAGAGAGGGAGACAGAACAGAGGACGACGCCGCAGGTACCTCCGGATCGGATCTTGATTGGGAAGCGCCCAAGGAAGAAGCCACCGGAGAGGGTGACAGAACAGAGGATGAAGACTCAGGTACCTCCGGATCGGATCTTGATTGGGAAGCCCCCAAGGAAGAAGCCACCGGAGAGGTTGACAGGAAGACGGAAGAAGGCGTTGGAACCTCTGGGTCCAGGGTGGTAAAGCTGTTTCTGGTCTGTGTCAGGTCCGGGCTCAACATGTCTAAGAAGACCCCTGTTGCCAGAAGACGCTGTCTTCAACTTCCACGGCGAGTGACGTATCTCCATTGCTGGTTGGTTGGGTTGAGAACAGCTCCATTCTCAAGGGAAGGGGGAGACCCTTTTGGGGATGGAACTCTGCTGAGCACCGGCCAGTCGGCTGTGGAGAGCCGACACGGCAGTGACACTTCCACCAGATCAGAGCGGCATCCGGCTAATGGGGTGGAAGAAAAAGAAAAAGTAGGCAGGCGTGGACTCCCCTGAATCTTGTGTAGGTTTGCTACTTGCTTGCTATGAGTAGCCATTTCGCACTTCGCCGCTTCCTCCGCAGGCAAGCAGTTGCTACATTGAAAGTCAGCACGGTCCACATTATCCCAGAACAAAGCAAAGTAAACACAGCTCCTACAGCACTGGAAACGTTCAATAGTGACCTCCATTTGAGACCTCCGAGGCAGTTAGGATAGCTGGGCTTCCGTGTCTCTCGCTGCAGAACCTGGTGGGATCCCAGGACAAGCAGCAGCGCTCACAGCAACTAAGCCCAACAGGATCCAAAATAAAATAAATGTATATAGAAAAACTGTCAGCATTACAAAAACAATAAAACGAGGTCTCTCGTTCAGCTTTCAGTGTTTTGAGACAAGACTGTAACTACCAATTGGATACCACGAAATTGGGTAGATAATAAATAACATACGTCGCGCTCAGATGATATCACCAGTGGTTTGAAGTATACAAAACATGAGTAGATTTTGCCTTTGTTTTGGTTGTTTGTCAGTTAGTGTGGAGGGTATACAGTACATGTGGTCTGTTGTGGTAATTTGTTAAAAATCCAATCTGCTCAGGACATTGTGTTCACCAAGGAATTGAAGTTTTCTTCTATTTATGATACTGCAGAGAATTATCTCCAAGTTGCTGTTAACGCTAATTCCTCAAATTATTTGGGTCATATTTCTCTCGGTTGGTGTGATCAATCCTTGGTTCCAAATATCGGGGAAAATAACTGCAGTGAGGATCATGTTGAAGAGTTTGAGTATTGCCAATTTCAATTTGTGGTCTGTATATTTGATCATTTAATTTAATATACCATCTCTCTCTCTCTCCCCCCTCTATCTTTCTCCCTCTCCTCTCCATTTATCTCTCACTCCATCTCTCTCTCTCTCTCTCTCTCTCTCTCTCTGTCTGTTGAGTAAGGGTCTCACTGCTCACTTTAGTCCTTGTGACAAGTGCAGCCAATCCAACACAGAGCAGCAAACTCCTGCAGACATGTCTCTCCTCTCCTCTCCTCAGACCAATGGATAGGTGTTGCTAATTGCTTTCCCAAAGATGAACCAGTCCGACAAGGACTTGGAGATACAAGGTCCACTGACCATAAAACTCAGCTCAGAGCTTATTATAGAATTATTATATCATAATTATAGAATTATTATATTAAAATTATAGAATTATTATATTATAATAAAGTTTTTCACCACAAATAACTATGTTTATAAATGTGGATATCGACTTTGCTATATATCTATACCTCCCCTCATAGATAATATAACAGCTCTATATCTATATCTATATCTTCCCTCATAGATAATATAACAGCTCTCTCTCTCTCTCTCTCTCTCTCTCTCTCTCTCTCTCTCTCTCTCTCTCTCTCTCTCTCTCTCTCTCTCTCTCTCTCTCTCTCTCTCTCTCTCTCTCTCTCTCTCTCTATATATATATATATATATATATATATATATATATATATATATATATATTCCTCCGCTTATAGATAATATAACACCTCTGTATCTATACCTCCCCTCATAGATAATATAACAGCTCTATATCTATGTCTATACCTCCCCTCATAGATAATTTAACAGCTCTATATATATGTCTCCAACCTCCCCTCATAGATAATATAACAGCTCTATATCTATGTCTATACCTCTCCTCATAGATAATATAACAGCTCTATATCTATACCCCCCCTCATAGATAATTTAACAGCTCTATATCTATGTCTATACCTCCACTCATATATAATTTAACAGCTCTATATCTATGTCTATACCTCCCCTCATAGATAATTTAACAGCTCTATGTCTATGTCTATACCTCTCCTCATAGATACTTTAACAGCTCTATATCTATGTCTATACCTCTCCTCATAGATAATATAACAGCTCTATATCTATACCTCCCCTCATAGATAATATAACAGCTCTATATCTATGTTTATACCTCCCCTCATAGATAATATAACAGCTCTATATCTATGTCTATACCTCCCTCATAGATAATTTAACAGCTCTATATCTATGTCTATACCTCCCCTCAAAGATAATATAACAGCTCTATATCTATACCTATACCTTCCCTCATAGATAATTTAACAGCTCTATATCTATGTCTATACCTCCCCTCATAGATAATTTAACAGCTCTATATCCATACCTCTGTCATGACGTTGTATTAGTTAATGTGACGACTGTTGCTCATCGAATGATTACAAGTTTCTAATTGTGTGATTAACTGAATCAAGCAGTTATTAACTCATTAACCTGGGGCACCATGGGAAAATTTGTTTTATTGAGTTCCTATTTCCCAAATTAACTCAAAGAATATCAGAATATCGATTTTACAACAGCCGCTAATTAATCAGTTACGTCTACAGTCTCGTTCTGAACGTCACATAATCCGGGAATCTACACGGACCCGGGTCTCACCAATGAGTTCGTACCACACCAATCTTAGTTGAGTATTCATCTACTAGAAAGCTAAAATGATTATAAAATATATACATACACAAAAGCACATTCTAGGCTATTAATTAGAACTTAGTATGACGGGCCAACACACTATGGCGCGTGTTACCCAAAATTTTAAAAGAGTGAGAAAAAGAGAATGTACACGAGAGAAATATACATTTGGGTGAATTTGTCAGCTATGCTTATTCTAACCCTAGCCTTGCTCCAAACTGACGTTCTTATGGGTCAAAATATAATGATGTAATTACGTGGGGAAGGTCTCTGTGGATTCTCCGCGTCGACCGTCCAGGCTGCTCAATGACGCACTTCTCCGGCGCAACTCTCTGGTCGTCCTCACGATGTCAGTGTCCTTTTGGTCTGATTCCTCTCCCTTGTTCTGGAAGGGCTCTTCTGAGGACAGACAGCTCTGTAGCTCAGAGCTCACAGCATAGGAATGAAACCCTTTAGATCCCACGATTCAATGGGAGATGGAGGCTAGGTGGTTCGACTTGAATTCACCCGTTAGACACAGCTACTCATCCGTAGCTTGGGTAGAAAAATATATCTTTGTCTTCAAACCCAAGCGTTTTGGGTTTGTTGACTTTTTAGACCTCAGCTGCAGCTTGGGTTACGTAGTCTAATCTCTAATCTCTAATTCTTTACTCACAGGTTTTATACCCTCATGTCAGAAGTGGGTGTAACCGCCTTTAGGGCACTTCAATGGGCGTACCAAGTTATGGGCAAGGTCTAGATTTGATTCAAATCCAATTTTAGACAACTAACTTCACATTTCATCTTTACCAAAATATTCTCTTTGATTTGGACATTTTCCATACAACGTACAATGTATAAACATCAAACATATACTAGGTAAACTGTTGATGTTAAAGTTTTCGTAATAACGTCATCTATTAACCTTTAATAACAAACCAAAATGACATACATTTTCATATTCCATCTATCGTCATGACCACCATTGTGGCTGACGGAAACCATTGTTCCAAAGTCCCTTGATTTCATGTTTAATGTTCTGAGGCTGGTTCTCCATAGTAACAGGACAAAGGAATTTGTCTGTGGCCTGAGATTTGCAAGGGGCGTGAGGGGTCATAAAACCCCCCACATCTTCAGACCCCTAGATCTCTCCTCCTCTGTTGGGTTGAGAGATAATCTGTAGGGTTGTGGTCTCCTGTAACCTGACCTGATCAGGACAGTCATAACACCTCCCCTTAACCAACAATGCAGTTTTAAGAAAATTACCGCAAAAAAGAAAAGAAAAAATATATAAAAATAGTGAGAGATAAGAATAACAAATATTAAAGAGCAGCAGTAAATAACAATAGTGAGACTACAGTTGAAGTCGGAAGTTTACATACACCTTAGCCAAATACATTTAAATTCAGTTTTTCACAATTCCTGACATTTAGTCCTAGTAAAAATCCCTGTCTTAGGTCAGTTAGGATCACCACTTTATTTTAAGAATGTGACATTCTTATAATAGTAGAGAGAAATATTTATTTCAGCTTTTATTTCTTTCATCACATTCCAAGTGGGTCAGAAGTTCACATACACTCAATTAGTATTTGGTAGCATTGCCTTTTAAATTGTTTAACTTGGGTCAAATGTTTCGGGTAGCCTTCCACAAGCTTCCCACAATAAGTTGGGTAATTTTGGTCCATTCCTCCTGACAGAGCTGGTATAACTGAGTCAGGTTTGTAGGCCTCCTTGCTCGCACACTCTTTTTCAGTTTTGCCCACACATTTTCTATAGGATTGAGGTCAGGGCTTTGTGAAGGCCACTCCAATACCTTGACTTTGTTGTTCTTATGTCGATATAGGACTCATTTTACTGTGGATATAGATACTTTAGTACCTGTTTCCTCCAGCATCTTCACAAGGTCCTTTGCTGTTGTTCTGGGATTGATTTGCACTTTTCACACCAAAGTACGTTCATCTCTAGGAGACAGAAAGCGTCTCCTTCCTGAGCGGTATGACGGCTGCGTGGTCCCATGGTGTTTATGCTTGCGTACTATTGTTGGTACAGATGAACGTGGTATCTTCAGGCATTTGGAAATTGCTCCCAAGGATGAACCAGACTTGTGGAGGTCTACAATTTGTTTTCTGAGTTAAGGGGTTTGGAAATTGCTCCCAAGGATGTACCAGACTTGTGGAAGTTTACCATTTTTTTCTGAGGTCTTGGCTGATTTCTTTTGATTTTCCCATGATGTCAGGCAAAGAGGCACTGAGTTTGGAGGTAGGCCTTGAAATACATCTACAGGTACACCTCCAATTGACTCAAATGTAGTCAATTAGCCTATCAGAAGCATCTAAAGCCATGACATCATTTTCTGGAATCTAGTGTATATAAACTTCTGACCCACTGGAATTGTGATACTGTGAAATAATCTGTCTGTAAACATTTGTTGGAAAAATGACTTGTCATGCACAAAGTAGATGTCCTAACCAACTTGCCAAAACTATAGTTTGTTAACAAGAAATTTGTGGAGTGGTTGAAAAACGAGTTTTAATGACTCCATCCTAAGTGGATGTAAACTAGTTTTAATGACTCCAACCTAAGTGGATGTAAACTAGTTTTAATGACTCCAACCTAAGTGGATGTAAACTAGTTTTAATGACTCCATCCTAAGTGGATGTAAACTAGTTTTAATGACTCCAACCTAAGTGTATGTAAACTAGTTTTAATGACTCCAACCTAAGTGGATGTAAACTAGTTTTAATGACTCCAACCTAAGTGGATGTAAACTAGTTTTAATGACTCCAACCTAAGTGTATGTAAACTAGTTTTAATGACTCCATCCTAAGTGGATGTAAACTTCCGACTTCAACAGTAATACAGGGGTGTACCGGTTCAGAGTCAATGTGCGGGGGCACCGGTGTCATTGTAATTGAGATAATATGTACATGTAGGTAGTGTTTTTAAAGTGACTATGCATAGATAATAACAGAGTAGCAGCAGCGTAGGAGAGGGGGGGGGCAATGAAAATAGTCTGGGTAGCCATTTGATTAGCAGTTCAGGAATCTTATGGGTTGGGGGTAGAAGCTGTTTAGAAGCCTCTTGGACCTAGACTTGGCACTCCGGTACTGCTTGCCGTGCATTAGCAGAGAGAACAGTCTATGATTAGGGTGGCTGGAGACTTTTTGACCATTTTCATGGCCTTCCTCTGACAGCTTGGCCCCGGTGATGTAGTGGGCTGTACGCACTACCCTCTGTAGTGCCTTGCGGTCAGAGGCCGAGCAGTTGCCATACCAGGCGGTGATGCAACCAGTCAGAATGCTCTCTATGGTGCAGCTCTAAAACCTTTTGAGGATCTGAGGACCCATGCCAAATCTTTTCAGTCTCCTGGGTGGGAATAGGTTTTGTCATGCCCTCTTCACGACTGTCTTGGTGTGCTTTGACCATGTTAATTTGTTGGTGATGCGAACACCAAGGAACTTGAAGCTCTCAACCTGTTTCACTGTAGCCCCGTCGATGAGAATGGGGGCTTGCTCAGTTCTCCTTTTCCTGTAGTCCACAATCATCTCATTTGTCTTGATCCATTGAGGGAAAGGTTGTTGTCCTTGCACCATACGTTCAGGTCTCTGACCTCATCCTTATAGGCTGTCTCCTTCGTTGTCGGCCTACCACTGTTATGTCATCGATAAACTTAATTATGGTGTTGGAGTCGTGCCTGGCCGTGCAGTCATGAGTGAACAGGGAGTACAGGAAGGGACTGAGCACGCACCCGTGAGGGGGCCCCATGTTGAGGATCAGCATGGCGGTTGTGTTGTTACCTATCCTTACCACCTGAGGGCGGCCCGTCATGATGTCCAGGATCCAGTTGCAGAGGGAGGATTTTAGCCCCGGGGTCCTTAGTTTAGTGATGTTAATGAATAGCATTCTCAAATAGTTGTTCCGTTTGTCCAGGTGTGAAAGGGCAGTGTGGAGTGCAATAGTGATTGCATCATGTTTTTTTTAGCCATTTATCACTGTCCCTACTGTTCCATGAGATGTTGTTTCATCATTATGTTTATATAATTTTGCAGTTTAGGGCCTAATTGAGTAATTGGAAATGGAAGGCAGTTCCATACGATCATGGCTCTGTAATTACTGTGTTGCCGTTGTTGTGTCTTTGGCTATGCCGGATTTATTGCTATGACATGCTATTCGATAAAATACTTTCTCCGTAATTAATATCACCTGATTGAGCTAATCAGGTAAATGTAATTAACTAGAGAGTCGGGCACCACGGAAAAATATTTATAGAGCTGTTATCTTCCGAATAAACTCTTAAAGATTTAGCAATATTTTACATCAATAGCAGTCCACATTAATCGTCATCTTACTTCAGTCTCATATTCTGAAAGTTGTAAATTCTTGGTTATCTGCAAGAATCCTGGCTAACAAGTTGAATCAGCAATACAAAATTGGGTTAAATTATTTATTTACTAAATACCTAACTAATCACACAGAATAACATATAAAAAGAATGAGGTATACCTGGATAATTCTTTACGTCATAGGAAACGTCCCTAGTGGGCGGAACAGATATGACAGCTTGTTACACAAAGGAAAAGGGGGCTGGGTTTGAGTGAAAGAGTGGGAGACTGGGGAACAAAGGGGAGAAGCTGTGCTATCGTAAATACAGTATCTCATGCATTCTAAATTACCGCCCATTTGGAAAAGGAAAATGCAATAAAATTTACTCTGAGCTGCGCTTCAGTAGGTTGGTGGTAGGTGGAAGGCCGTGTTGCCAAACCGAGTCTTCTGTCCTTTGAAGAATGTCTCTGGTGGTCCCTTGGATAAGTTGTAATGACGTCGTTGTGTGGTAGATGGGATATTCTGTCTGTTCCTTCCTAACCCTCGTTTGCAGCTGCGGTCGCTAACTCAACGGCTAGGAGGTATCACTTCTGTCGTGAATAAGAGTTCAAAGTTCATACCATTCGCAAGCAAAGCTCATGCTGATGTTGGCAACGTTCTGTAGTTTTTTCCTGAACCATTCTGACATGGGATCGTCATCTCACATCCGCGGAACAGAAAGTTATGTTGTAGTCAAGAGCTTATATAGGAAGGAAGAGGAGGGTGTGTTTGAAAAGTTGTGTTTAAAATCACATTTCATCCCATCACAAATAATTTCATATTCAAACATTTAAATTGAACAACAATTCCATGTGAATCCGATAACTCTGATGTATAGACTTTCCACTGTAGAGTTTATGTCATCTTGTCATTAATGAGAATGTCTCAGATGACAACCGAACTGACATCATATTCATTAAGTACCACTGCATATGTTCAATTGTTCGGATTACCAGAATATAGTTAATTTCCCCCCACCTTCTGATGTTCCCAGAATCTCTATGTTAACCAAGGGGTTTTTAAATGTAACCTCAGTAGGTTAGAGAAGAGAAAAGGGAGGGAGAGGTATTTATGAAGGTCATAAACCTATGCCCCAGGCCAACGTCATGACACTGTGAATTCATTTTGGACTAGGGGACTGCTCCCTCTTCTGTGCTCCCTCTGCTGTTTCCTGAAGTTCACGATCATCTCCTTTGTTTTGTTGACCTCCTCACCTCCTCCCTGTAGGCCGTCTCATCGTTGTTGGTAATCAAGCCTACTACTGTAGTGTCGTCTGCAAACTTGATGATTGAGTTGGAGGCGTGCATGGCATAAAGTTTAATTATGTATCACATCCGACCGTGATTGGGAGTCCCATAGAGTGGCCCAGCATTTCTCTCCCTCTATGGCCTTAATAAAGCTGAGTGACTCATTCAAGGCTCTGGATCAAAATAAATAAGTACCAACATTCTTTCTGATAGTCTTGAATAAAGACATGTGTCGGTTATCCTGATCTGGACACCATGTACAGTATTATAACAGCCCATTATTCTTTCTGATAGTCTTTAATAAAAACATTTTTGGGTTTCCTGATCTGGACACCATGTACAGTATTATAATAGCCCATTATTGGCTATTAGCAGGACAATATACCTTTACCAACACCCCTCTATATTTTGATACTTTGTGTATGGGGGCTCCTGAGAGGATGGGGGCTCCCTCGGAGGATGGGGGCTCCTGAGTAGATGCGGGGCTCCCTCAGTAGATGGGGGCTCCTGAGTGGATGGGGGCTCCCTCGGAGGATGTGGGCTCCTGAGTAGATGGGGGGCTCCCTCAGTAGATGGGGGCTCCTGAGTGGATTGGGGCTCCTGAGTGGATGGGGGCTCCCTCAGTGCTAACAGATGCAGGTTTGATACCCACTGGGAGACCCATGAGCTCAAGGTCCTAAACGATATCATAACCGCCATTGATGAAAGACAGTACTGTGAAGCCGTATTCATCGACCTGGCCAAGGCTTTCGACTCTGTCAATCACCATAATCTTATCGGCAGACTCAATAGCCTTGGTTTCTCAAATGATTGCCTCGCCTGGTTCACCAACTACTTCTCTGACAGAGTTCAGTGTGTCAAATCGGAGGGACTGTTGTCCAGACCTCTGGCCATCTCTATGGGGGTGCTACAGGGTTCAATTCGCGACTCTCTTCTCTGTATACATCAATGATGTCGCTCTTGCTGCTGGTGATTCTCTGATCCACTTCTACGCAGACGACACCATTCTGTATACTTCTGGCCCTTCTTTGGACACTGTGTTAACTAACCTCCAGATGAGCTTCAATGCCATAGAACTCTCCTTCCGTGGCCTTCAACTGCTCTTAAATGAAAGTAAAACAAAATGCATGCTCTTCAACCAATCGCTGCCCGCCTGCCCGCCCGTCCAGCATCACTACTCTGGACGGTTCTGACTTAGAATATGTGGACAACTAAAAATACCTAGGTGTCTGGTTAGACTGTAAACTCTCCTTCCAGACTCACATTAAATCTCCAATTCAAAATTAAATCTAGAATCAGTTTCCTATTTCGCAACAAATCATCCTTCACTCATGTTGCCAAACATACCCTCGTAAAACTGACTATCCTACCGATCCTTGACTTCTGCGATGTCATTTACAAAATAGCCTCCAACACTCTACTCAGCAAATTGGATGTAGTCTATCACAGTGCCATCCGTTTTGTCACCAAAGCCCCATATACTACCTACCACTGTGACCTGTATGCTCTAGTCGTTGGCTGGCCCTCGCTTCATATTCGGCGCCAAACACACTGGCTCCAGGTCATCTATAAGTCTTTCTTAGGTAAAGCCCCGCCTTATCTCCGCTCTCTGGTCACCATAGCCGCACCTACCCGTAGCACGTGCTCCAGCAGGTATATTTCACTGGTCACCCCCAAAGCCAATTCCTACTTTGGCCGCCTTTCCTTCCAGTTCTCTGCTGCCAATGACAGAATCTAATTGCAACAATCACTAAAGCTGGAGACTTTTACCTCCCTCACTAGCTTTAAGCACCAACTGTCAGAGCAGCACCTGTAGATCAGATCAGATCACTGCACCTGTACATATCCCATCTGTAAATAGCCCATCCAACTACCTCACCCCCATACTGTTATTTATTTATTTTTGCTCCTTTTCACCCCAGTATCTCTACTTGCACATTCATCTTCTGCACATCCATCTGCTCATCTATCACTCCAGTGTTTAATTGCTAAATTGTAATTATTTCGCCACTATGGCCTATTTATTGCCTTACCTCCTTTATCCTACCTCATTTGCACACGCTGTATATTGATTTTTTCTATTGTGTTATTGACTGCACATTTGTTTATGTGTAACTCTGTGTTGTTGTTTTTGTCGCACTGCTTTGCTTTATCTTGGCCAGGTCGCAGTTGTAAATGAGAACTTGTTCTCAACTGGCCTACCTGGTAAAATAAAGGTGTTCTCAACTGGCCTACCTGGTTAAATAAAGGTGTTCTCAACTGGCCTACCTGGTTAAATAAAGGTGTTCTCAACTGGCCTACCTGGTTAAATAAAGGTGTTCTCAACTGGCCTACCTGGTTAAATAAAGGTGTTCTCAACTGGCCTACCTGGTTAAATAAAGGTGTTCTCAACTGGCCTACCTGGTTAAATAAAGCGGAAATATATATTTTTTTAGAAGTGACTTTTGGATTTAATTTAGAATCCTTCAATCCTCTTTATGTAGTTGATGGCGGAGAGTCACGCCATATTTTTGGATATACCGTAGGCCTACCCGGGACCCCGCCCCCGCCCCGCCCCCATCCCACCCCCCACCCGGGTCCCCACCCCCCACCCCACTGACAACACTTTAAGGAGCATTGCACTAATAACGGTAATGACTAGGGAAACGTTCCTGCTGTTCTGTTCTTAGTGCCAGTCTGCACGTTCAAACTAAAACAATGTAACTAATAATGGCATCTTTATACTTTTGTTAATAAAATAATGATAAAAATACTCTTTCAAAATGCAGATGTTTATTTATTTATGGATCCATAACGAATTACTATGTGAATAAATATCACTGAATTACAGAAATATCCTCCAATCCTCTATATGTAATTACTGGCAGAGAGTCAGATCTTATTTTTCGATATACTGTAGGCCTACCGTGGGCGACATGAGTCTCGCTAGTGTTGAGTAATGTGCTGTTAGAAGTGGTGTAGGTCTTATTTATTTAAAGAGCCCATTGAAGTTAGAAGCAATAGGATTTGAAGCAATAGACTACAACTATTTTAGCACCGTTTCACGCTGCTCTGAGACAAGCATGGGGACTGGTAGTGATAAATCAATGGAGACTGGTAGTGATAAATCAATGGAGACTGGTAGTGATAAATCAATGGGGACTTGTAGTGATAAATCAATGGGGACTGGTAGTGATAAATCAATGGGCACTGGTAGTGATAAATCAATGGGGACTGGTAGTGATAAATCAATGGGGACTGGTAGTGATAAATCAATGGGGACTGGTAGAGATAAATCAATGGGGACTGGTCTTAATAAATCAGAGATTTTTTTAATTTCACTGAATCTCCGTTTGGGTATTGGTTAGACTACAGTTATACAATTAGGGTGTAGAAATGTTATGTTCTTAGTGTAACCTTTATTTAACTTGGCAAGTCAGTTTAGAACACATTTTGATTTACAAGGACATCCTACTCTTCCTCCCCGTCGGGAATTTAACCCCGGTTTCCCGTGTGTAGCTAAATAGTACTGTAACCGACTCCCGACTGTCACGTTGTACAGCGGCATATTTTTTCTTCCTTCCTAATGGAAATCCAAATGGTTTTTAATTTTTCTTGGAACATAAACACCATAATATTAATCAAATTAATTAATCAACATTTCTTAAAATCAGTCCCATATACTATGGTCTTACAAAAAAGGTTTTAAATTCTCTAGTACTGTACAGCCACTATTGAAGCTTATCAAATGCTTCTCAAAGATGCCCTCTGGTGGTCAAAAGCACTAACTTGCATTACTGGTACCAGTGGTTCACAGTTAAATAATGTGCCATAGAATTCTGCTGCACCGTGCAAGCTGCGTCGTGGTACGCTGCAACTTTTAAAGGACAAACCACTGTTTGTTTTAAAACACCTGTCTATAAAAAATTCAAAACACACTCGCACATCTGAGCAATCTAATTTGCAGGTGCATGGCAACACCTGTCTATAAAAGGTCCCACAGTTGAGAGTGCATGGGAGAGCAAAAACCAAGCCATGAGGTCGAAGGAATTGTCCGTAGAACTCAGAGACACGATTGTGACGAGGTACAGATCTGGGGAAGGATACCAAAACATGTCTGCAGCATTGAAGGTCCCCAAGAACACAGTGGCCTCCATCATTCTTAAATGGAAGAAGACTCTTTCTGGAGCTGGCCGCCAAGTCAAACTGAGCAATCTGGGGAGAAAAACCTTGGTCAGGGAGGTGACCAAGAACCCAATGCTCACTCTGACAGAGCTCCAGAGTTCATCTGTGGAGATGGGAGAACCTTCCAGAAGGACAACCATCTCAGCAGCACTCCACCAATCAGGATTTTATGGTAGAGTGGCCAGACGGAAGCCACTCCTCATTAAAAGGCACATTGGAGTTTGCCCAAAGGAACCTAAAGACTCTGATCATGTGAAACAAGATTCTTTGGTCTGATGAAACCAAGATTGAACTCTCTGGCCTGAATGCCAAGCGTCACGTCTGGAGGAAACCTGGCACCATCACTACGGTGAAGCATGGTGGTGGCAGCATCATACTGTGGGGATGTTTTTCAGCGGCAGGGACTGGGAGACTAGTCAGGATAGAAGGAAAGATGAACGGAACAATGAACATTCATGAAAACCTGCTTCAGAGCGCTCCGAACGTCATACTGGGGCGAAGGTTCACCTTCCACCAGGACAACGATCCTAAGCACACAGCCAAGACAACACAGGAGTGGCTTCGAGACTTGAGTGGCCCAGACAGAGCCCAAACTTGAACCCAATCGAACAGCTCCGGAGAGACCTGAAAATAGCTGTGCAGCAACGCTCCCCATCCAACCTGACAGAGATTGAGAGGATCTGCAGAGAAGAATGGGAGAAAGTCCCCAAATACTGTTGTGTCAAGCTTGTAGCGTCATACCCAAGAAGAGTCGATGCTTTAATCGCTGCCAAAGGTGCTTCAACAAAGTACTGAGTAAAGGGTCTATAAAGGGTCCATTTGAATACTTATTCAAATGTGATATTTCAGTTTATTTTTATTTTATAAATGATCGAAAATATCTAAAAACCTGTTTTTGCTTTGTCATTTTGGGCTATTGTCTGTAGATTGATGAGGATAAAAACAGTTTAATCAATTTTAGAATAAGGCTCTTACATAACAAGATGTGGTAAAAGTCAAGGGTTCTGAATAATTTCCGAAGGCACAGTGCTTGTGGTCTGCGGTTGTGAGGCTTGTCGGACATACTGCCAAATTCTTTAAAACAACGTTGGAGGAGGCTTATGGTAGAGAAATCAACAGCTCTGGCAACAGCTCTGGTGGACATTCCTGTAGTCAGCATGCCAATTGCACGCTCCCTCAAAACTTGAGACATCTCTGGCTTTGTGTTGTGTGACAAAACTGCACATTTTAGAGTGGCCTTTTATTTTCCTCATCACAAGGTGTAATGACCATGCTGTTTAATCAGCATCTTGATATGCCACACCTGTCAGGTAGATGGATTTTCTTGGCAAAGGAGAAATTCTCACTAACAGGGATGAAAACAAATTTGTGTACAAATTGTATTTATTTTTTGCTTTTCAAAAATGGACCAACACTTTACATGTTGAGTTTTATATTTGTTCAGTATATTATGTGGATTATAATTAAAGGATTCTTTTTTTGTAGGGGTTCATACATTTATCGTTAGGGCAAATCAAGTTTAAAGAAACTACAAACTTTAGAATCCTTTTTAAACCTTGAAAAAAATGACAAGTGTGCATTACCTGATATGCAGAATAGTTCTCAACAACAAAAACAGTTATCAAATTAAGATCCTACATCTGTAGTACAGTTGATTTTTGTGTTAAAAAAAACAGGACATCGTTTCATAAAAAAGACATACCACTCCCCACCTTGACAGGAACTTTGTCTGTCTGACTTGACCCTGATAAATGACCATCACATGTTAAACCTAGGAGTTTAGCTTCATCAACTCTCTCAATGTTCACACCCTTTATACACACCTCCAGCTGAGGTTTAGGTCTTAGAGAATGTTTTGAACCAAAATGTAATGCTTTTAGTTGTAGATGTATTTAAGACCAGTTTATTATTAATCACCCGTTCTGATACTGACTGACTCCTTATTTAGAATTTCAGTGAGCTCACCAGCAGTGTCACATGTACTCATGCACCTAGCCACAGCTTAGACTTTTAACAGTGGGCATTCAAGCCTGTGCCTCCACTGTCCTGCTCCCCTAGGGAGTTTTAGCCTCTCTCTGTGTGTGTGTGTGTCTTCCTCAAGGTCAGTCCTGGGTTTATATCCTGAGGAGGGAAGGGAATGAGGGGAGGAGAGGAGGAGGAGGAGGGGGAGAGGAAAGGGGGTATACGGTGCAGACTGCAGACAGACAGGGTGGGAGCCTGTGTAGAGAGAACAGGAGGAGGGGGAGAGGAGGGTGTACTGTGCAGACAGACAGGGAGGGAGCCTGTCATAGTAGGATCAAACAGACACTGAAGCAGATGGCAGCAAACTGACTGTCTTTACATGCTAACCATTCCCAGCCCAGCTAGGTGGTGATGATCTCTTCTAAGGGGACTGATCTCTCGTATAGCTAGTAGTTCAGGGTAGGGTAGCTCTGTGATGTAGTAGTTCAGGGCAGGGTAGCTCTGTGATGTAGTAGTTCAGGGCAGGGTAGCTTTGTGATGTAGTAGTTCAGGGTAGGGTAGCTCTGTGATGTAGTAGTTCAGGGCAGGGTAGCTCTGTGATGTAGTAGTTCAGGGTAGGGTAGCTCTGTGATTTAGTAGTTCAGGGCAGGGTAGCTCTGTGATGTAGTAGTTCAGGGTAGGGTAGCTCTGTGATGTAGTAGTTCAGGGCAGGGTAGCTCTGTGATGTAGTAGTTCAGGGTAGGGTAGCTCTGTGATGTAGTAGTTCAGGGCAGGGTAGCTCAGTGATGTACTAGTTCAGGGCAGCGTAGCTCTGTGATGTAGTAGTTCAGGGCAGGGTAGCTCTGTGATGTGATGTACAAGTTCAGGGCAGGGTAGCTCTGTGATGTGATGTACTAGTTCAGGGAAGGGTAGCTCTGTGATGTGATGTACTAGTTCAGGGCAGGGTAGCTCTGTGATGTAGTAGTTCAGGGCAGGGTAGCTCTGTGATGTAGTAGTTCAGGGTAGGGTAGCTCTGTGATGTAGTAGTTCAGGGCAGGGTAGCTCTGTGATGTACTAGTTCAGGGCAGGGTAGGGTGGCTCTGTGATGTAGTAGTTCAGGGCAGGGTAGCTCTGTGATGTAGTAGTTCAGGGCAGGGTAGCTTTGTGATGTAGTAGTTCAGGGTAGGGTAGCTCTGTGATGTAGTAGTTCAGGGCAGGGTAGCTCTGTGATGTACTAGTTCAGGGCAGGGTAGCTCTGTGATGTGATGTAGTAGTTCAGGGTAGGGTAGCTCTGTGATGTAGTAGTTCAGGGCAGGGTAGCTCTGTGATGTAGTTCAGGGCAGGGTAGCTCTGTGATGTAGTAGTTCAGGGCAGCGTAGCTCTGTGATGTGATGTACTAGTTCAGGGCAGGGTAGCTCTGTGATGTGATGTACTAGTTCAGGGCAGGTAGCTCTGTGATGTAGTCATTCAGGGCAGGGTAGCTCAGTGATGTAGTAGTTCAGGGCAGGGTAGCTCTGTGATGTAGTAGTTCAGGGCAGCGTAGCTCTGTGATGTGATGTACTAGTTCAGGGCAGGGTAGCTCTGTGATGTGATGTACAAGTTCAGGGCAGGGTAGCTCTGTGATGTACTAGTTCAGGGCAGGGTAGCTCTGTGATGTGATGTACTAGTTCAGGGCAGGGTAGCTCTGTGTTATAGTAGTTCAGGGCAGGGCAGGGTAGGTCTGTGATGTACTAGTTCAGGGCAGGGCAGGGTAGCTCTCTGATGTAGTAGTTCAGGGCAGGTAGCTCTGTGATATAGTAGTTCAGGGCAGGGCAGGGTAGCTCTGTGATGTGGTAGTTTAGTGCAGGGTAGCTCTGTGATGTAGTAGTTCAGGGCAGGGTAGCTCTGTGATGTACTAGTTCAGGGCAGGGTAGCTCTGTCATGTAGAAGTTCAGGGCAGGGTAGCTCTGTTATGTAGTAGTTCAGGGCAGGGTACCTCTGTGATGTAGTAGTTCAGGGCAGGGTAACTCTGTGATGTAGTTCAGGGCAGGGTAGCTCTGTGATGTACTAGTTCAGGGCAGGGTAGGGTAGCTCTGTGATGTAGTAGTTCAGGGCAGGGTAGCTCTTTGATGTTGTAGTTCAGGGCAGGGTAGCTCTGTGATGTAGTAGTTCAGGGCAGGGTAGCTCTGTGATGTAGTAGTTCAGGGCAGGGTATCTCTGTGATGTACTAGTTCAGGGCAGGGTAGCTCTGTGATGTAGTAGTTCAGGGCAAGGTAGGTCTGTGATGTAGTAGTTCAGGGCAGGGTAGCTCTGTGATGTACTAGTTCAGGGCAGGGTAGCTCTGTCATGTAGAAGTTCAGGGCAGGGTAGCTCTGTTATGTAGTTCAGGGCAGGGTAGCTCTGTGATGTACTAGTTCAGGGCAGGGTAGGGTAACTCTGTGATGTCGTAGTTCAGGGCAGGGTAGCTCTTTGATGTTGT